>NC_090199.1:28782060-28817060 GCF_033026475.1 Channa argus
AAGCGCATAAAAACTTACACTCTTGATTTCTGGCTAAATAAAAGCTGTTGCAATGATATTTCCATGCTGAACTGAGTTGTTCTGGGTCAAATATGAAGGCAAACCCACTTTCCTTTCAGTATTTTGCTGCAATTGGCAGAAACAAACATTTTTGCCCATTTGGCCTGAAAATGCTTTTAAGCGCATAAAAACTTACACTCTTGATTTCTGGCTAAATAAAAGCTGTTGCAATGATATTTCCATGCTGAACTGAGTTGTTCTGGGTCAAATATGAAGGTAAACCCACTTTGCTTTCAGTATTTTGCTGCAATTCGCAGAAATCAGCTCATTTGGCCTGAAAATGCTTTTAAGCGCATAAAAACTTACACTCTTGATTACTGGCTAAATAAAAGTTGTTGCAATGATATTTCCATGCTGAACTGAGTTGTTCTGGGTCAAATATGAAGGCAAACCCACTTTCCTTTCAGTATTTTGCTGCAATTGGCAGAAACAAGCATATTTGCTCATTCGGCCTGAAAATGCTTTTAAGCGCATAAAAACTTACACTCTTGATTTCTGGCTAAATAAAAGCTGTTGCAATGATATTTCCATGCTGAACTGAGTTGTTCTGGGTCAAATATGAAGGCAAACCCACTTTCCTTTCAGTATTTTGCTGCAATTGGCAGAAACAAACATTTTTGCCCTTTCGGCCTGAAAATGCTTTTAAGCGCTTAAAAACTTACACTCTTGATTTCTGGCTAAATAAAAGCTGTTGCAATGATATTTCCATGCTGAACTGAGTTGTTCTGGGTCAAATATGAAGGCAAACCCACTTTCCTTTCAGTATTTTGCTGCAATTGGCAGAAACAAGCATATTTGCTCATTCGGAATGAAAATGCTTTTAAGCGCATAAAAACTTACACTCTTGATTTCTGGCTAAATAAAAGCTGTTGCAATGATATTTCCATGCTGAACTGAGTTGTTCTGGGTCAAATATGAAGGCAAGCCCACTTTCCTTTCAGTATTTTGCTGCAATTGGCAGAAACAAGCATATTTGCTCATTCGGTCTGAAAATTCTTTTAAGCGCATAAAAACTTACACTCTTGATTTCTGGCTAAATAAAAGCTGTTGCAATGATATTTCCATGCTGAACTGAGTTGTTCTGTGTCAAATATGAAGGCAAACCCACTTTCCTTTCAGTATTTTGCTGCAATAGGCAGAAATCAGCTCATTTGGCCTGAAAATGTTTTTAAGCGCATAAAAACTTACACTCTTGATTTCTGGCTAAATAAAAGCTGTTGCAATGATATTTCCATGCTGAACTGAGTTGTTCTGGGTCAAATATGAAGGCAAACCCACTTTCCTTTCAGTATTTAGCTGCAATAGGCAGAAATTAGCTGATTTGGCCTGAAAATGCTTTAAACGAATAAAAACTTACACTCTTGATTTCTGGCTAAATAAAAGCTGTTGCAATGATACTTCCATGCTGAACTGAGTTGTTCTGGGTCAAATATGAAGGCAAACCCACTTTCCTTTCAGTATTTTGCTGCAATTCGCAGAAATCAGCTCATTTGGCCTGAAAATGCTTTTAAGCGCATAAAAACTTACACTCTTGATTACTGGCTAAATAAAAGCTGTTGCAATGATATTTCCATGCTGAACTGAGTTGTTCTGGGTCAAATATGAAGGCAAACCCACTTTGCTTTCAGTATTTTGCTGCAATTGGCAGAAACAAGCATATTTGCTCATTCGGCCTGAAAATGCTTTTAAGCGCATAAAAACTTACACTCTTGATTTCTGGCTAAATAAAAGCTGTTGCAATGATATTTCCATGCTGAACTGAGTTGTTCTGGGTCAAATATGAAGGCAAACCCACTTTCCTTTCAGTATTTTACTGCAATTGGCAGAAACAAGCATATGTGCTCATTCGGCCTGAAAATGCTTTTAAGCGCATAAAAACTTACACTCTTGATTTCTGGCTAAATATAAGCTGTTGCAATGATATTTCCATGCTGAACTGAGTTGTTCTGGGTCAAATATGAAGGCAAACCCACTTTCCTTTCAGTATTTTGCTGCAATTGGCAGAAACAAGCATATTTGCTCATTCGGCCTGAAAATGCTTTTAAGCGCATAAAAACTTACACTCTTGATTTCTGGCTAAAGAAAAGCTGTTGCAATTATATTTCCATACTGGACTGAGTTGTTCTGGGTCAAATATGAAGGCAAACCCACTTTCCTTTTAGTATTTTGCTGCAATAGGCAGAAATCAGCTCATTCGGCCTGAAAATACTTTTAAGCGCATAAAAACTTACACTCTTGATTTCTGGCTAAATAAAAGCTGTTGCAATGATATTTCCATGCTGAACTGAGTTGTTCTGGGTCAAATATGAAGGCAAACCCACTTTGCTTTCAGTATTTTGCTGCAATTCGCCGAAATCAGCTCATTTGGCCTGAAAATGCTTTTAAGCGCATAAAAACTTACACTCTTGATTACTGGCTAAATGAAAGCTGTTGCAATGATATTTCCATGCTAAACTGAGTTGTTCTTGGTCAAATATGAAGGCAAACCCACTTTCCTTTCAGTATTTTGCTGCAATTGGCAGAAACAAGCATATTTGCTCATTCGGCCTGAAAATGCTTTTAAGCGCATAAAAACTTACACTATTGATTTCTGGCTAAATAAAAGCTGTTGCAATGATATTTCCATGCTGAACTGAGTTGTTCTGGGTCAACTATGAAGGCAAACCCACTTTCCTTTCAGTATTTTGCTGCAATTGGCAGAAACAAGCATATTTGCTCATTCGGCCTGAAAATGCTTTTAAGCGCATAAAAACTTACACTCTAGATTTCTGGCTAAACAAAAGCTGTTGCAATGATATTTCCATGCTGAACTGAGTTGTTCTGGGTCAAATATGAAGGCAAACCCACTTTCCTTTCAGTATTTTGCTGCAATTGGCCGAAATTAGCTGATTTGGCCTGAAAATGCTTTAAACGAATAAAAACGTAAACTCTTGATTTCTGGCTAAATAAAAGCTGTTGCAATGATATTTCCATGCTGAACTGAGCTGTTCTTGGTCAAATATGAAGGCAAACCCACTTTCCTTTCAGTATTTTGCTGCAATTGGCAGAAACAAGCATATTTGCTCATTCGGCCTGAAAATGCTTTTAAGCGCATAAAAACATACACTCTTGATTTCTGGCTAAATAAAAGCTGTTGCAATGATATTTCCATGCTGAACTGAGTTGTTCTGGGTCAAATATGAAGGCAAACCCACTTTCCTTTCAGTATTTTGCTGCAATAAGCAGAAATAAGCTCATTTCGCCTGAAAATGCTTTTAAGCGCATAAAAACTTACACTCTTGATTTCTGGCTAAATAAAAGCTGTTGCAATGATATTTCCATGCTGAACTGAGTTGTTCTGGGTCAAATATGAAGGCAAACCCACTTTCCTTTCAGTATTTTGCTGCAATTGGCAGAAACAAGCATATTTGCTCATTCGGCCTGAAAATGCTTTTAAGCGCATAAAAACTTACACTCTTGATTTCTGGCTAAATAAAAGCTGTTGCAATGATATTTCCATGCTGAACTGAGTTGTTCTGGGTCAAATATGAAGGCAAACCCACTTTGCTTTCAGTATTTTGCTGCAATTGGCAGAAACAAGCATATTTGCTCATTCGGCCTGAAAATGCTTTTAAGCGCATAAAAACTTACACTCTTGATTTCTGGCTAAATAAAAGCTGTTGCAATGATATTTCCATGCTGAACTGAGTTGTTCTGGGTCAAATATGAAGGCAAACCCACTTTCCTTTCAGTATTTTGCTGCAATTGGCAGAAACAAGCATATGTGCTCATTCGGCCTGAAAATGCTTTTAAGCGCATAAAAACTTACACTCTTGATTTCTGGCTAAATAAAAGCTGTTGCAATGATATTTCCATGCTGAACTGAGTTGTTCTGTGTCAAATATGAAGGCAAACCCACTTTCCTTTCAGTATTTTGCTGCAATAGGCAGAAATCAGCTCATTTGGCCTGAAAATGTTTTTAAGCGCATAAAAACTTACACTCTTGATTTCTGGCTAAATAAAAGCTGTTGCAATGATATTTCCATGCTGAACTGAGTTGTTCTGGGTCAAAGATGAAGGCAATCCCACTTTCCTTTCAGTATTTTGCTGCAATTGGCAGAAACAAGCATATTTGCTCATTCGGCCTGAAAATGCTTTTAAGCGCATAAAAACTTACACTCTTGATTTCTGGCTAAATAAAAGCTGTTGCAATGATATTTCCATGCTGAACTGAGTTGTTCTGGGTCAAATATGAAGGCAAACCCACTTTGCTTTCAGTATTTTGCTGCAATTCGCAGAAATCAGCTCATTTGGTCTGAAAATGCTTTTAAGCGCATAAAAACTTACACTCTTGATTTCTGGCTAAATAAAAGCTGTTGCAATGATATTTCCATGCTGAACTGAGTTGTTCTGGGTCAAATATGAAGGCAAACCCACTTTCCTTTCAGTATTTTGCTGCAATTGGCAGAAACAAGCATATTTGCTCATTCGGCCTGAAAATGCTTTTAAGCGCATAAAAACTTACACTCTTGATTTCTGGCTAAATAAAAGCTGTTGCAATGATATTTCCATGCTGAACTGAGTTGTTCTGGGTCAAATATGAAGGCAAACCCACTTTCCTTTTAGTATTTTGCTGCAATAGGCAGAAATCAGCTCATTCGGCCTGAAAATACTTTTAAGCGCATAAAAACTTACACTCTTGATTTCTGGCTAAATAAAAGCTGTTGCAATGATATTTCCATGCTGAACTGAGTTGTTCTGGGTCAAATATGAAGGCAAACCCACTTTGCTTTCAGTATTTTGCTGCAATTCGCCGAAATCAGCTCATTTGGCCTGAAAATGCTTTTAAGCGCATAAAAACTTACACTCTTGATTACTGGCTAAATGAAAGCTGTTGCAATGATATTTCCATGCTAAACTGAGTTGTTCATGGTCAAATATGAAGGCAAACCCACTTTCCTTTCAGTATTTTGCTGCAATTGGCAGAAACAAGCATATTTGCTCATTCGGCCTGAAAATGCTTTTAAGCGCATAAAAACTTACACTATTGATTTCTGGCTAAATAAAAGCTGTTGCAATGATATTTCCATGCTGAACTGAGTTGTTCTGGGTCAACTATGAAGGCAAACCCACTTTCCTTTCAGTATTTTGCTGCAATTGGCAGAAACAAGCATATTTGCTCATTCGGCCTGAAAATGCTTTTAAGCGCATAAAAACTTACACTCTAGATTTCTGGCTAAACAAAAGCTGTTGCAATGATATTTCCATGCTGAACTGAGTTGTTCTGGGTCAAATATGAAGGCAAACCCACTTTCCTTTCAGTATTTTGCTGCAATTGGCCGAAATTAGCTGATTTGGCCTGAAAATGCTTTAAACGAATAAAAACGTAAACTCTTGATTTCTGGCTAAATAAAAGCTGTTGCAATGATATTTCCATGCTGAACTGAGCTGTTCTTGGTCAAATATGAAGGCAAACCCACTTTCCTTTCAGTATTTTGCTGCAATTGGCAGAAACAAGCATATTTGCTCATTCGGCCTGAAAATGCTTTTAAGCGCATAAAAACATACACTCTTGATTTCTGGCTAAATAAAAGCTGTTGCAATGATATTTCCATGCTGAACTGAGTTGTTCTGGGTCAAATATGAAGGCAAACCCACTTTCCTTTCAGTATTTTGCTGCAATAAGCAGAAATCAGCTCATTTCGCCTGAAAATGCTTTTAAGCGCATAAAAACTTACACTCTTGATTTCTGGCTAAATAAAAGCTGTTGCAATGATATTTCCATGCTGAACTGAGTTGTTCTGGGTCAAATATGAAGGCAAACCCACTTTCCTTTCAGTATTTTGCTGCAATAAGCAGAAATCAGCTCATTTCGCCTGAAAATGCTTTTAAGCGCATAAAAACTTACACTCTTGATTTCTGGCTAAATAAAAGCTGTTGCAATGATATTTCCATGCTGAACTGAGTTGTTCTGGGTCAAATATGAAGGCAAACCCACTTTCCTTTCAGTATTTTGCTGCAATTGGCAGAAACAAGCATATTTGCTCATTCGGCCTGAAAATGCTTTTAAGCGCATAAAAACTTACAATCTTGATTTCTGGCTAAATAAAAGCTGTTGCAATGATATTTCCATGCTGAACTGAGTTGTTCTTGGTCAAATATGAAGGCAAACCCACTTTCCTTTCAGTATTTTGCTGCAATTGGCAGAAACAAGCATATTTGCTCATTCGGCCTGAAAATGCTTTTAAGCGCATAAAAACTTACACTCTTGATTTCTGGCTAAATAAAAGCTGTTGCAATGATATTTCCATGCTGAACTGAGTTGTTCTGGGTCAAATATGAAGGCAAACCCACTTTCCTTTCAGTATTTTGCTGCAATTGGCAGAAACAAACATTTTTGCCCATTCGGCCTGAAAATGCTTTTAAGCGCATAAAAACTTACACTCTTGATTTCTGGCTAAATAAAAGCTGTTGCAATGATATTTCCATGCTGAACTGAGTTGTTCTGGGTAAAATATGAAGGCAATCCCACTTTGCTTTCAGTATTTTGCTGCAATTCGCAGAAATCAGCTCATTTGTCCTGAAAATGCTTTTAAGCGCATAAAAACTTACACTCTTGATTTCTGGCTAAATAAAAGCTGTTGCAATGATATTTCCATGCTGAACTGAGTTGTTCTGTGTCAAATATGAAGGCAAACCGACTTTCCTTTCAGTATTTTGCTGCAATTCGCAGAAATCAGCTCATTTCGCCTGAAAATGCTTTTAAGCGCATAAACACTTACACTCTTCATTTCTGGCTAAATAAAAGCTGTTGCAATGATATTTCCATGCTGAACTGAGTTGTTCTGGGTCAAATATGAAGGCAAACCCACTTTCCTGTCAGTATTTTGCTGCAATGAGCAGAAATCAGCTCCTTTCGCCTGAAAATGCTTTTAAGCGCATAAAAACTTACACTCTTGATTTCTGGCTAAATAAAAGCTGTTGCAATGATATTTCCATGCTGAACTGAGTTGTTCTGGGTCAAATATGAAGGCAAACCCACTTTCCTTTCAGTATTTTGCTGCAATTGGCAGAAACAAGCATATTTGCTCATTCGGCCTGAAAATGCTTTTAAGCGCATAAAAACTTACACTCTTGATTTCTGGCTAAATAAAAGCTGTTGCAATGATATTTCCATGCTGAACTGAGTTGTTCTGGGTCAAATATGAAGGCAAACCCACTTTCCTTTCAGTATTTTGCTGCAATTGGCAGAAACAAGCATATGTGCTCATTCGGCCTGAAAATGCTTTTAAGCGCATAAAAACTTACACTCTTGATTTCTGGCTAAATAAAAGCTGTTGCAATGATATTTCCATGCTGAACTGAGTTGTTCTGTGTCAAATATGAAGGCAAACCCACTTTCCTTTCAGTATTTTGCTGCAATAGGCAGAAATCAGCTCATTTGGCCTGAAAATGTTTTTAAGCGCATAAAAACTTACACTCTTGATTTCTGGCTAAATAAAAGCTGTTGCAATGATATTTCCATGCTGAACTGAGTTGTTCTGGGTCAAAGATGAAGGCAATCCCACTTTCCTTTCAGTATTTTGCTGCAATTGGCAGAAACAAGCATATTTGCTCATTCGGCCTGAAAATGCTTTTAAGCGCATAAAAACTTACACTCTTGATTTCTGGCTAAATAAAAGCTGTTGCAATGATATTTCCATGCTGAACTGAGTTGTTCTGGGTCAAATATGAAGGCAAACCCACTTTGCTTTCAGTATTTTGCTGCAATTCGCAGAAATCAGCTCATTTGTCTGAAAATGCTTTTAAGCGCATAAAAACTTACACTCTTGATTTCTGGCTAAATAAAAGCTGTTGCCATGATATTTCCATGCTGAACTGAGTTGTTCTGGGTCAAATATGAAGGCAAACCCACTTTCCTTTCAGTATTTTGCTGCAATTGGCAGAAACAAGCATATTTGCTCATTCGGCCTGAAAATGCTTTTAAGCGCATAAAAACTTACACTCTTGATTTCTGGCTAAATAAAAGCTGTTGCAATGATATTTCCATGCTGAACTGAGTTGTTCTGGGTCAAATATGAAGGCAAACCCACTTTCCTTTCAGTATTTTGCTGCAATTGGCAGAAACAAACATTTTTGCTCATTCGGCCTGAAAATGCTTTTAAGCGCTTAAAAACTTACACTCTTGATTTCTGGCTAAATAAAAGCTGTTGCAATGATACTTCCATGCTGAACTGAGTTGTTCTGGGTCAAATATGAAGGCAAACCCACTTTCCTTTCAGTATTTTGCTGCAATTCGCAGAAATCAGCTCATTTGGCCTGAAAATGCTTTTAAGCGCATAAAAACTTACACTCTTGATTACTGGCTAAATAAAAGCTGTTGCAATGATATTTCCATGCTGAACTGAGTTGTTCTGGGTCAAATATGAAGGCAAACCCACTTTGCTTTCAGTATTTTGCTGCAATTGGCAGAAACAAGCATATTTGCTCATTCGGCCTGAAAATGCTTTTAAGCGCATAAAAACTTACACTCTTGATTTCTGGCTACATAAAAGCTGTTGCAATGATATTTCCATGCTGAACTGAGTTGTTCTGGGTCAAATATGAAGGCAAACCCACTTTCCTTTCAGTATTTTGCTGCAATTGGCAGAAACAAGCATATTTGCTCATTCGGCCTGAAAATGCTTTTAAGCGCATAAAAACTTACACTCTTGATTTCTGGCTAAATAAAAGCTGTTGCAATGATATTTCCATGCTGAACTGAGTTGTTCTGGGTCAAATATGAAGGCAAGCCCACTTTCCTTTCAGTATTTTGCTGCAATTGGCAGAAACAAGCATATTTGCTCATTCGGCCTGAAAATGCTTTTAAGCGCATAAAAAATTACACTCTTGATTTCTGGCTAAATAAAAGCTGTTGCAATGATATTTCCATGCTGAACTGAGTTGTTCTGGGTCAAATATGAAGGCAAACCCACTTTCCTTTCAGTATTTAGCTGCAATAGGCAGAAATTAGCTGATTTGGCCTGAAAATGCTTTAAACGAATAAAAACTTACACTCTTGATTTCTGGCTAAATAAAAGCTGTTGCAATGATATTTCCATGCTGAACTGAGTTGTTCTGGGTCAAATATGAAGGCAAACCCACTTTGCCTTCAGTATTTTGCTGCAATAGGCAGAAATCAGCTCATTTGGCCTGAAAATCCTTTAAGCGAATAAAAACTTACACTCTTGATTTCTGGCTAAATAAAAGCTGTTGCAATGATATTTCCATGCTAAACTGAGTTGTTCATGGTCAAATATGAAGGCAAACCCACTTTCCTTTCAGTATTTTGCTGCAATTGGCAGAAACAAGCATATTTGCTCATTCGGCCTGAAAATGCTTTTAAGCGCATAAAAACTTACACTCTTGATTTCTGGCTAAATAAAAGCTGTTGCAATGATATTTCCATGCTGAACTGAGTTGTTCTGGGTCAAATATGAAGGCAAACCCACTTTGCTTTCAGTATTTTGCTGCAATTGGCAGAAACAAGCATATTTGCTCATTCGGCCTGAAAATGCTTTTAAGCGCATAAAAACTTACACTCTTGATTTCTGGCTACATAAAAGCTGTTGCAATGATTTTTCCATGCTGAACTGAGTTGTTCTGGGTCAAATATGAAGGCAAACCTACTTTCCTTTCAGTATTTTGCTGCAATAGGCAGAAATCAGCTCATTTGGCCTGAAAATGCTTTTAAGCGCATAAAAACTTACACTCTTGATTTCTGGCTAAATAAAAGCTGTTGCAATGATATTTCCATGCTGAACTGAGTTGTTCTGGGTCAAATATGAAGGCAAACCTACTTTCCTTTCAGTATTTTGCTGCAATAGGCAGAAATCAGCTCATTTGGCCTGAAAATGCTTTTAAGCGCATAAAAACTTACACTCTTGATTTCTGGCTAAATAAAAGCTGTTGCAATGATATTTCCATGCTGAACTGAGTTGTTCTGGGTCAAATATGAAGGCAAACCCACTTTCCTTTCAGTATTTTGCTGCAATTGGCAGAAACAAGCATATTTGCTCATTCGGCCTGAAAATGCTTTTAACCCTTGTATTATGTTGAAATAAAATTACATTCATTATGTTGCGGGTCAAAATGACCCGCACTGTGTAAATCCTCTCAGAACTGTCAAAAAACTGGGTTAAAACAACAGCAACGTTATGTTCCATTAGATTAACACTTAAAAACAGATATAAAATACAATTTGAAATTCCAGAACTATTTGTAAAAACTATTTAGTTAGTTTTTCCTTCTTCACAAACACATTTCTTTTTAACTTGCCCCATTTTCTGATAATTTCAATGTTGTCCAAATGATGGACATAATGTAACTGTGTGCTTTCTGCAGATGTAATTCTTGCATTTCACACAAAAGGTGCTTGTTTTACTGTCCTTTTGGGAGGGACAGTTCTGTCATCTATTCCATTTCTTTACACCTGTATCCATTGGATCCATTGCAGATTGGTTGGATGGCACAAACTTGACTTTTTCAATGACAGCTGCAGCTGCTGGGGACCGAGCTGGCCTGGCTCACCTCTGGATTTTGGGAGTGACAAGGCTTTTGCCCAGTTCTTCAAGGAAAAGCCGACGTCGGTACAATTTGCCAGCATTCCATTGCTGGTTGATTTCAGTAAACAGGACATAGGCATTGTGAGCAGATGCATTCACAATGTTATACAAAATCACAAAGGGCCAACAGGCTGTCTTGTGCTGGCAGCTGTATGTCACTGTGACTTGTCTAGATTGTCAGCTCCTCCTTTGGTGGAGTTGTAGTCCAGGATCATTTGTAGCTTCTTGTCTTCTCTTGTGCTCAGAGATGATCAGATCTTTGTGCATTGTGCTCATGACAAGAACATTCTTGTTTCTCTTTGGGCAGTATGAAACTACTGTTGCTTTCTCAGTGAAAACAAATATTGAGGAATACAGATATCTTCCCTGCATCTTCACAATTTCACTGGGACATTTTGGCTTATTTCTGCTGATTGTTCCCAACATAGTCAGCTTTCTCTTCTGAAGTTCATCTCCAGGCGGTAGGATGTAAAGAAGTTGTCACAAGTGATGTTATGACCTTGCAACCCTTCACTCATCTCCATCACCACATGGATCCCCTGATTTTGCTCAGATGCTCCTCCAGGCAGTTTCCAGTGTACACTTGCATATTCCATGCATAGCTAGATTTTGCATCACAGGCTGCCCATATTTTGATGCCATACTTGGACGGCTTGTTGGGCATATACTGTCGGAAGGGATAGCGACCCCTGAATGGAACAAGGTGCTCATCTACAGTTACATGGGGGCCATGCTGTACAACAAAGGTAGATTTATCCAATACATCTGATTGCAGCTAGTTTGTCTCTTTCACGTCGACCAGCTCTGGTGTCGCAGTGTTCAAATCGGATCACATGAGATATCATGTGAAATGTCTCCAGAGACAATCTCGAAAGATTTTTTTTTTCTTTGGGTCTGAATGTCTATTCAGAGGCAATCAAAATATAAATAATTAGGCAATCAAAACCTCAAAAGTTCATAAAAGAGACATGTTTGATTTGGATCTGAACAGCTTCCTACCCCCATTAAAGTGTCCGGGTCAAAATGACCCGCAACATCATCTTTGTATACAAAGTCTGCACATACATTCCAGGACACATCAAAGTGTCCATATTTTACAGACCAGTTCATGACCCCAGATGAGGAAAAGTCACAAACTTTCATAAAGAAAAACTAAGGATAACAGGTACTTTGGTCAACAAGAAAACTGAAATGGGTCAAATTGACCCGTAACATAATATGAAGGTTAAGCGCATAAAAACTTACACTCTTGATTTCTGGCTAAATAAAAGCTGTTGCAATGATATTTCCATGCTGAACTGAGTTGTTCTGGGTCAAATATGAAGGCAAACCCACTTTCCTTTCAGTATTTTGCTGCAATTGGCAGAAACAAGCATATTTGCTCATTCGGCCTGAAAATGCTTTTAAGCGCATAAAAAACTTACACTCTTGATTTCTGGCTAAATAAAAGCTGTTGCAATGATATTTCCATGCTGAACTGAGTTGTTCTGGGTCAAATATGAAGGCAAACCCACTTTCCTTTCAGTATTTTGCTGCAATTGGCAGAAACAAGCATATTTGCTCATTCGGCCTGAAAATGCTTTTAAGCGCATAAAAAACTTACACTCTTGATTTCTGGCTAAATAAAAGCTGTTGCAATGATATTTCCATGCTGAACTGAGTTGTTTTGTGTCAAATATGAAGGCAAACCCACTTTCCTTTTGGTATTTTGCTGCAATAGGCAGAAATCAGCTCATTTGGCCAGAAAATGCTTTTAAGCGCATAAAAACTTACACTCTTGATTTCTGGCTAAATAAAAGCTTTTGCAATGATATTTCCATGCTGAACTGAGTTGTTCTGGGTCAAATATGAAGGCAAACCTACTTTCTTTTCAGTATTTTGCTGCAATTGGCAGAAACAAGCATATTTGCTCATTCGGCCTGAAAATGCTTTTAAGCGCATAAAAACTTACACTCTTGATTTCTGGCTAAATAAAAGCTGTTGCAATGATATTTCCATGCTGAACTGAGTTGTTCTGGGTCAACTATGAAGGCAAACCCACTTTCCTTTCAGTATTTTGCTGCAATTGGCAGAAACAAGCATATTTGCTCATTCGGCCTGAAAATGCTTTTAAGCGCATAAAAACTTACACTCTTGATTTCTGGCTAAATAAAAGCTGTTGCAATGATATTTCCATGCTGAACTGAGTTGTTCTGGGTCAAATATGAAGGCAAACCCACTTTCCTTTCAGTATTTTGCAGCAATTGGCAGAAACAAGCATATTTGCTCATTTGGCCTGAAAATGCTTTTAAGCGCATAAAAACTTACACTCTGGATTACTGGCTAAATAAAAGCTGTTGCAATGATATTTCCATGCTGAACTGAGTTGTTCTGGGTCAAATATGAAGGCAAACCCACTTTGCTTTCAGTATTTTGCTGCAATTGGCAGAAACAAGCATATTTGCTCATTCGGCCTGAAAATGCTTTTAAGCGCATAAAAACTTACACTCTTGATTTCTGGCTACATAAAAGCTGTTGCAATGATATTTCCATGCTGAACTGAGTTGTTCTGGGTCAAATATGAAGGCAAACCCACTTTCCTTTCAGTATTTTGCTGCAATTGGCAGAAACAAGCATATTTGCTCATTCGGCTTGAAAATGCTTTTAAGCGCATAAAAACTTACAATCTTGATTTCTGGCTAAATAAAAGCTGTTGCAATGATATTTCCATGCTGAACTGAGTTGTTCTGGGTCAAATATGAAGGCAAACCCACTTTCCTTTCAGTATTTTGCTGCAATTGGCAGAAACAAGTATATTTGCTCATTCGGCCTGAAAATGCTTTTAAGCGCATAAAAACTTACACTCTTGATTTCTGGCTAAATAAAAGCTGTTGCAATGATATTTCCATGCTGAACTGAGTTGTTCTGGGTCAAATATGAAGGCAAACCCACTTTCCTTTCAGTATTTATCTGCAATTGGCAGAAACAAACATTTTTGCCCATTCCGCCTGAAAATGCTTTTAAGCGCATAAAAACTTACACTCTTGATTTCTGGCTAAATAAAAGCTGTTGCAATGATATTTCCATGCTGAACTGAGTTCTTTTGTGTCAAATATGAAGGCAAACCCACTTTCCTTTTAGTATTTTGCTGCAATAGGCAGAAATCAGCTCATTTGGCCTGAAAATGCTTTTAAGCGCATAAAAACTTACACTCTTGATTTCTGGCTAAATAAAAGCTGTTGCTATGATATTTCCATGCTGAACTGAGTTGTTCTGGGTCAAATATGAAGGCAAACCCACTTTCCTTTCAGTATTTTGCTGCAATTGGCAGAAACAAGCATATTTGCTCATTTGGCCTGAAAATGCTTTTAAGCGCATAAAAACTTACACTCTTGATTACTGGCTAAATAAAAGCTGTTGCAATGATATTTCCATGCTGAACTGAGTTGTTCTGGGTCAAATATGAAGGCAAACCCACTTTCCTTTCAGTATTTTGCTGCAATTGGCAGAAATCAGCTCATTTGGCCTGAAAATGCTTTTAAGCGAATAAAAACTTACACTCTTGATTTCTGGCTAAATAAAAGCTGTTGCTATGATATTTCCATGCTAAACTGAGTTGTTCATGGTCAAATATGAAGGCAAACCCACTTTCCTTTCAGTATTTTGCTGCAATTGGCAGAAACAAGCATATTTGCTCATTCGGCCTGAAAATGCTTTTAAGCGCATAAAAACTTACACTCTTGATTTCTGGCTAAATAAAAGCTGTTGCAATGATATTTCCATGCTGAACTGAGTTGTTCTGGGTAAAATATGAAGGCAATCCCACTTTGCTTTCAGTATTTTGCTGCAATTCGCAGAAATCAGCTCATTTGGCCTGAAAATGCTTTTAAGCGCATAAAAACTTACACTCTTGATTTCTGGCTAAATAAAAGCTGTTGCAATGATATTTCCATGCTGAACTGAGTTGTTCTGGGTCAAATATGAAGGCAAACCCACTTTCCTTTCAGTATTTTGCTGCAATTGGCAGAAACAAGCATATTTGCTCATTTGGCCTGAAAATGCTTTTAAGCGCATAAAAACTTACACTCTAGATTACTGGCTAAATAAAAGCTGTTGCAATGATATTTCCATGCTGAACTGAGTTGTTCTGGGTCAAATATGAAGGCAAACCCACTTTCCTTTCAGTATTTTGCTGCAATTGGCAGAAACAAACATTTTTGCCCATTTGGCCTGAAAATGCTTTTAAGCGCATAAAAACTTACACTCTTGATTACTGGCTAAATAAAAGCTGTTGCAATGATATTTCCATGCTGAACTGAGTTGTTCTGGGTCAAATATGAAGGCAAACCTACTTTGCTTTCAGTATTTTGCTGCAATTGGCAGAAACAAGCATATTTGCTCATTCGGCCTGAAAATGCTTTTAAGCGCATAAAAACTTACACTCTTGATTTCTGGCTACATAAAAGCTGTTGCAATGATATTTCCATGCTGAACTGAGTTGTTCTGGGTCAAATATGAAGGCAAACCCACTTTCCTTTCAGTATTTTGCTGCAATTGGCAGAAACAAGCATATTTGCTCATTCGGCTTGAAAATGCTTTTAAGCGCATAAAAACTTACAATCTTGATTTCTGGCTAAATAAAAGCTGTTGCAATGATATTTCCATGCTGAACTGAGTTGTTCTGGGTCAAATATGAAGGCAAACCCACTTTCCTTTCAGTATTTTGCTGCAATTGGCAGAAACAAGCATATTTGCTCATTCGGCCTGAAAATGCTTTTAAGCGCATAAAAACTTACACTCTTGATTTCTGGCTAAATAAAAGCTGTTGCAATGATATTTCCATGCTGAACTGAGTTGTTCTGGGTCAAATATGAAGGCAAACCCACTTTCCTTTCAGTATTTTGCTGCAATTGGCAGAAACAAGCATATTTGCTCATTCGGCCTGAAAATGCTTTTAAGCGCATAAAAACTTAGACTCTTGATTTCTGGCTAAATAAAAGCTGTTGCAATGATATTTCCATGCTGAACTGAGTTGTTCTGGGTCAAATATGAAGGCAAACCCACTTTCCTTTCAGTATTTTGCTGCAATTGGCAGAAACAAGCATATTTGCTCATTCGGCCTGAAAATGCTTTAAAGCGCATAAAAACCTACACTCTTGAATTCTGGCTAAATAAAAGCTGTTGCAATGATATTTCCATGCTGAACTGAGTTGTTCTGGGTCAAATATGAAGGCAAACCCACTTTCCTTTCAGTATTTTGCTGCAATTGGCAGAAACAAGCATATTTGCTCATTCGGCCTGAAAATGCTTTTAAGCGCAAAAAAACTTACACTCTTGATTTCTGGCTACATAAAAGCTGTTGCAATGATATTTCCATGCTGAACTGAGTTGTTCTGGGTCAAATATGAAGGCAAACCCACTTTCCATTCAGTGTTTTGCTGCAACAGGCATAAATCAGCTCCTTTGGCCTGAAAATGCTTTTAAGCGCATAAAAACTTACACTCTTGATTTCTGGCTAAATAAAAGCTGTTGCAATGATATTTCCATGCTGAACTGAGTTGTTCTGGGTCAAATATGAAGGCAAACCCACTTTCCTTTCAGTATTTTGCTGCAATTGGCAGAAAAAAGCATATTTGCTCATTTGGCCTGAAAATGCGTTTAAGCGAATAAAAACTTACACTCTTGATTTCTGGCTAAATAAAAGCTGTTGCAATGATATTTCCATGCTGAACTGAGTTGTTCTGGGTCAAATATGAAGGAAAACCCACTTTCCTTTCAGTATTTTGCTGCAATTGGCAGAAACAAGCATATTTGCTCATTCGGCCTGAAAATGCTTTTAAGCGCATAAAAAATTACACTCTTGATTTCTGGCTAAATAAAAGCTGTTGCAATGATATTTCCATGCTGAACTGAGTTGTTCTGGGTCAAATATGAAGGCAAACCCACTTTCCTTTCAGTATTTTGCTGCAATTGGCAGAAACAAGCATATTTGCTCATTTGGCCTGAAAATGCTTTTAAGCGCATAAAAACTTACACTCTTGATTTCTGGCTAAATAAAAGCTGTTGCAATGATATTTCCATGCTGAACTGAGTTGTTCTGGGTCAAATATGAAGGCAAACCCACTTTCCATTCAGTGTTTTGCTGCAATAGGCATAAATCAGCTCATTTGGCCTGAAAATGCTTTAAAGCGCATAAAAACTTACACTCTTGATTTCTGGCTAAATAAAAGCTGTTGCAATGATATTTCCATGCTGAACTGAGTTGTTCTGGGTCAAATATGAAGGCAAACCCACTTTCCTTTCAGTATTTTGCTGCAATTGGCAGAAACAAGCATATTTGCTCATTCGGCCTGAAAATGCTTTTAAGCGCATAAAAAATTACACTCTTGATTTCTGGCTAAATAAAAGCTGTTGCAATGATATTTCCATGCTGAACTGAGTTGTTCTGGGTCAAATATGAAGGCAAACCCACTTTCCTTTCAGTATTTTGCTGCAATTGGCAGAAACAAGCATATTTGCTCATTTGGCCTGAAAATACTTTTAAGCGAATAAAAACTTACACTCTTGATTTCTGGCTAAATAAAAGCTGTTGCAATGATATTTCCATGCTGAACTGAGTTGTTCGGGGTCAAATATGAAGGCAAACCCACTTTCCTTTCAGTATTTTGCTGCAATTGGCAGAAACAAACATATTTGCTCATTCGGCCTGAAAATGCTTTTAAGCGCATAAAAACTTACACTCTTGATTTCTGGCTAAATAAAAGCTGTTGCAATGATATTTCCATGCTGAACTGAGTTGTTCTGGGTCAAATATGAAGGCAAACCCACTTTCCTTTCAGTATTTTGCTGCAATTGGCAGAAACAAGCATATTTGCTCATTGGGCCTGAAAATGCTTTTAAGCGCATAAAAACTTACACTCTTGATTTCTGGCTAAATAAAAGCTGTTGCAATGATATTTCCATGCTGAACTGATTTGTTCTGGGTCAAATATGAAGGCAAACCCACTTTCCTTTCAGTATTTTGCTGCAATTGGCAGAAACAAGCATATTTGCTCATTCGGCCTGAAAATGCTTTTAAGCGCATAAAAACTTACACTCTTGATTTCTGGCTAAATAAAAGCTGTTGCAATGATATTTCCATGCTGAACTGAGTTGTTCTGGGTCAAATATGAAGGCAAACCCACTTTCCTTTCAGTATTTTGCTGCAATTGGCAGAAACAAGCATATTTGCTCATTTGGCCTGAAAATACTTTTAAGCGAATAAAAACTTACACTCTTGATTTCTGGCTAAATAAAAGCTGTTGCAATGATATTTCCATGCTGAACTGAGTTGTTCGGGGTCAAATATGAAGGCAAACCCACTTTCCTTTCAGTATTTTGCTGCAATTGGCAGAAACAAGCATATTTGCTCATTCGGCCTGAAAATGCTTTTAAGCGCATAAAAACTTACACTCTTGATTTCTGGCTAAATAAAAGCTGTTGCAATGATATTTCCATGCTGAACTGAGTTGTTCTGGGTCAAATATGAAGGCAAACCCACTTTCCTTTCAGTATTTTGCTGCAATTGGCAGAAACAAGCATATTTGCTCATTTGGCCTGAAAATACTTTTAAGCGAATAAAAACTTACACTCTTGATTTCTGGCTAAATAAAAGCTGTTGCAATGATATTTCCATGCTGAACTGAGTTGTTCGGGGTCAAATATGAAGGCAAACCCACTTTCCTTTCAGTATTTTGCTGCAATTGGCAGAAACAAGCATATTTGCTCATTCGGCCTGAAAATGCTTTTAAGCGCATAAAAACTTACACTCTTGATTTCTGGCTAAATAAAAGCTGTTGCAATGATATTTCCATGCTGAACTGAGTTGTTCTGGGTCAAATATGAAGGCAAACCCACTTTCCTTTCAGTATTTTGCTGCAATTGGCAGAAATCAGCTCATTTGACCTGAAAATGCTTTTAAGCGCATAAAAACTTACACTCTTGATTTCTGGCTAAATAAAAGCTGTTGCAATGATATTTCCATGTTGAACTGAGTTGTTCTGGGTCAAATATGAAGGCAAACCCACTTTCCTTTCAGTTTTTTGCTGCAATTTGTAGAAACAAGCATATTTGCTCATTGGGCCTGAAAATGCTTTTAAGCGCATAAAAACTTACACTCTTGATTTCTGGCTAAATAAAAGCTGTTGCAATGATATTTCCATCCTGAACTGAGTTGTTCTGGGTCAAATATGAAGGCAAACCCACTTTCCTTTCAGTATTTTGCTGCAATTGGCAGAAACAAGCATATTTGCTCATTTGGCCTGAAAATGTTTTTAAGCACATAAAAACTTACACTCTTGATTTCTGGCTAAATAAAAGCTGTTGCAATGATATTTCCATGTTGAACTGAGTTGTTCTGGGTCAAATATGAAGGCAAACCCACTTTCCTTTCAGTTTTTTGCTGCAATTGGTAGAAACAAGCATATTTGCTCATTGGGCCTGAAAATGCTTTTAAGCGCATAAAAACTTACACTCTTGATTTCTGGCTAAATAAAAGCTGTTGCAATGATATTTCCATCCTGAACTGAGTTGTTCTGGGTCAAATATGAAGGCAAACCCACTTTCCTTTCAGTATTTTGCTGCAATTGGCAGAAACAAGCATATTTGCTCATTCGGCCTGAAAATGTTTTTAAGCACATAAAAACTTACACTCTTGATTTCTGGCTAAATAAAAGCTGTTGCAATGATATTTCCATGCTGAACTGAGTTGTTCTGGGTCAAATATGAAGGCAAACCCACTTTCCATTCAGTATTTTGCTGCAATAGGCAGAAATCAGCTTAGTTGGCCTGAAAATGCTTTTAAGCGCATAAAAACTTACACTCTTGATTTCTGGCTAAATAAAAGCTGTTGCAATGATATTTCCATGCTGAACTGAGTTGTTCTGGGTCAAATATGAAGGCAAACCCATTTTCCTTTCAGTATTTTTCTGCAATTGACAGAAACAAGCATATTTGCTCATTCCGCCTGAAAATGATTTTAGGCGCATAAAATTTACACTCTTAATTTCTGGCTAAATAAAAGCTGTTGCAATGATATATCCATGCTGAACTGAGTTGTTCTGGGTCAAATATGAAGGCAAACCCACTTTCCTTTCAATATTTAGCTGCAATTGGCAGAAACAAGCATATTTGCTCATTTGGCCTGAAAATGCTTTTAAGCGCATAAAAACTTACACTCTTGATTTCTGGCTAAATAAAAGCTGTTGCAATGATATTTCCATGCTGAACTGAGTTGTTCTGGGTCAAATATGAAGGCAAACCCACTTTCCATTCAGTATTTTGCTGCAATAGGCAGAAATCAGCTTAGTTGGCCTGAAAATGCTTTTAAGCGCATAAAAACTTACACTCTTGATTTCTGGCTAAATAAAAGCTGTTGCAATGATATTTCCATGCTGAACTGAGTTGTTCTGGGTCAAATATGAAGGCAAACCCATTTTCCTTTCAGTATTTTTCTGCAATTGACAGAAACAAGCATATTTGCTCATTCCGCCTGAAAATGATTTTAGGCGCATAAAATTTACACTCTTAATTTCTAGCTAAATAAAAGCTGTTGCAATGATATTTCCATGCTGAACTGAGTTGTTCTGGGTCAAATATGAAGGCAAACCCACTTTCCTTTCAGTATTTAGCTGCAATTGGCAGAAACAAGCATATTTGCTCATTTGGCCTGAAAATGCTTTTAAGCAAATAAAAACTTACACTCTTGATTTATGGCTAAATTAAAGCTGTTGCAATGATATTTCCATGCTGAACTGAGTTGTTCTGGGTCAAAATATAGCAAGCATAGCAAGCATATTTGCTCATTGGGCCTGAAAATGCTTTTAAGCGCATAAAAACTTACACTCTTGATTTCTGGCTAAATAAAAGCTATTGCAATGATATTTTCATGCTGAACTGAGTTGTTCTGGGTCAAATATGAAGGCAAACCCACTTTCCTTTCAGTATTTTGCTGCAATTGGCAGAAACAAGCATATTTGCTCATTCGGCCTGAAAATGCTTTTAAGCGCATAAAAACTTACACTCTTGATTTCTGGCTAAATAAAAGCTGTTGCAATGATATTTCCATGCTGAACTGAGTTGTTCTGGGTCAAATATGAAGGCAAACCCACTTTCCATTCATTGTTATGTTGCAATAGGCAGAAATCAGCTCATTTGGCCTGAAAATGCTTTTAAGCGAATAAAAACTTACACTCTTGATTTCTGGCTAAATAAAAGCTGTTGCAATGATATTTCCATGTTGAACTGAGTTGTTCTGGGTCAAATATGAAGGCAAACCAACTTTCCATTCAGTATTTTGCTGCAATAGGCAGAAATCAGCTCATTGGGCCTGAAAATGCTTTTAAGCGCATAAAAACTTACACTCTTGATTTCTGGCTAAATAAAAGCTGTTGCAATGATATTTTCATGCTGAACTGAGTTGTTCTGTGTCAAATATGAAGGCAAACCCACTTTCCTTTCAGTATTTTGCTGCAATTGGCAGAAACAAGCATATTTGCTCATTCGGCCTGAAAATGCTTTTAAGCGCATAAAAACTTACACTCTTGATTTCTGGCTAAATAAAAGCTGTTGCAATGATATTTCCATGCTGAACTGAGTTGTTCTGGGTCAAATATGAAGGTAAACCCACTTTCCATTCAGTGTTTTGCTGCAATAGGCAGAAATCAGCTTAGTTGGCCTGAAAATGCTTTTAAGCGCATAAAAACTTACACTCTTGATTTCTGGCTAAATAAAAGCTGTTGCAATGATATTTCCATGGTGAACTGAGTTGTTCTGGGTCAAATATTAAGGCAAACCCACTTTCCTTTCAGTATTTAGCTGCAATTGGAAGAAACAAGCATATTTGCTCATTTGGCCTGAAAATGCTTTTAAGCGCATAAAAACTTACACTCTTGATTTCTGGCTAAATAAAAGCTGTTGCAATGATATTTCCATGCTGAACTGAGTTGTTCTGGGTCAAATATGAAGGCAAACCCACTTTCCTTTCAGTATTTTGCTGCAATTGGCAGAAATCAGCTCATTTGGCCTGAAAATGCGTTTAAGCGCATAAAAACTTACACTCTTGATTTCTGGCTAAATAAAAGCTGTTGCAATGATATTTCCATGCTGAGCTGAGTTGTTCTGGGTCAAATATGAAGGCAAACCCACTTTCCATTCAGTGTTTTGCTGCAATAGGCAGAAATCAGCTCATTTGGCCTGAAAATGCTTTTAAGCGCATAAAAACTTACACTTTTGATTTCTGGCTAAATAAAAGCTGTTGCAATGATATTTCCATGCTGAACTGAGTTGTTCTGGGTCAAATATGAAGGCAAACCCACTTTCCTTTCAGTATTTAGCTGCAATTGGCAGAAACAAGCATATTTGCTCATTTGGCCTGAAAATGCTTTTAAGCGCATAAAAACTTACACTCTTGATTTCTGGCTAAATAAAAGCTGTTGCAATGATATTTCCATGCTGAACTGAGTTGTTCTGTGTCAAATATGAAGGCAAACCCATTTTCCATTCAGTGTTTTGCTGCAATAGGCAGAAATCAGCTCATTTGGCCTGAAAATGCTTTTAAGCGAATAAAAACTTACACTCTTGATTTCTGGCTAAATAAAAGCTGTTGCAATGATATTTCCATGCTGAACTGAGTTGTTCTGGGTCAAATATGAAGGCAAACCCACTTTCCATTCAGTGTTTTGCTGCAATAGGCAGAAATCAGCTCATTTGGCCTGAAAATGCTTTTAAGCGCATAAAAACTTACACTTTTGATTTCTGGCTAAATAAAAGCTGTTGCAATGATATTTCCATGCTGAACTGAGTTGTTCTGGGTCAAATATGAAGGCAAACCCACTTTCCTTTCAGTGTTTTGCTGCAATAGGCAGAAATCAGCTAATTTGGCCTGAAAATGCTTTTAAGCGCATAAAAACTTACACTCTTGATTTTTGGCTAAATAAAATCTGTTGCAATGATATTTCCATGCTGAACTGAGTTGTTCTGGGTCAAATATGAAGGCAAACCCACTTTCCTTTCAGTTTTTTGCTGCAATTGGCAGAAACAAGCATATTTGCTCATTCGGCCTGAAAATGCTTTTAAGCGCATAAAAACTTACACTTTTGATTTCTGGCTAAATAAAAGCTGTTGCAATGATATTTCCATGCTGAACTGAGTTGTTCTGGGTCAGGTATGGAGGCAAACCTAGTTTCCCTTCAGTATTTTGCTGCAATAGGCAGAAATCAGCTCATTTAGCCTGAAAATGCTTTTAAGCGAATTTAAAACTTACACTCTTGATTTCTGGCTAAATAAAAGCTGTTGCAATGATATTTCCATGCTGAACTGAGTTGTTCTGGGTCAAATATGAAGGCAAACCCACTTTCCATTCATTGTTTTTTTGCAATAGGCAGAAATCAGCTCATTCGGCCTGAAAATGCTTTTAAGCGAATAAAAACTTACACTCTTGATTTCTGGCTAATTAAAAGCTGTTGCAATGATATTTCCATGCTGAACTGAGTTGTTCTGGGTCAAATATGAAGGCAAACCCACTTTCCTTTCAGTATTTTGCTGCAATTGGCAGAAACAAGCATATTTGCTCATTCAGCCTGAAAATGCTTTTAAGCGCATAAAAACTTACACTCTTGATTTCTGGCTAAATAAAAGCTGTTGCAATGATATTTCCATGCTGAACTGAGTTGTTCTGGGTCAAATATGAAGGCAAACCCACTTTCCTTTCAGTATTTTGCTGCAATTGGCAGAAACAAGCATATTTGCTCATTCGGCCTGAAAATGCTTTTAAGCGCATAAAAACTTACACTCTTGATTTCTGGCTAAATAAAAGCTGTTGCAATGATATTTCCATGCTGAACTGAATTGTTCTGGGTCAAATATGATGACAAATGCACTTTCCTTTCAGTATTTTGCTGCAATTGGCAAAAATCAGCTCATTTGGCCTGAAAATGCTTTTAAGCGCATAAAAAAGTAAACTCTTGATTTCTGGTTAAATAAAAGCTGTTGCAATTATATGTCCATGCTGAACTGAGTTGTTCTGAGCCAAATATGAAGGAAAACACAGTTTCCCTTCAGTATTTTACTGAAATTGTCAGAAACAAGCATATCTTCAAAACCCGCTTAATTCGGCCTGAAAATGCTTTTAAGCGCATAATAACTTACACTGATCAACTGTGGCTAAATAAAAGCTGTTGCAATGATATTTCCATATTCCTTAGTCTTTCTTAATTTATCTTATTTGTATGCTTCATTGTTAGTTATGGTTCTGTCTGGTCCCTGCGTGTACACCACACTTTGCTCCCTGGTCGCAATCTAACGTTTTTCCCTTTTGGTACTTGAGTTTACCTTTTTAATTTATTTTGTTTAGTCACTTAACTTTTTCGTGTCCTCCCCATTGAGTGATATTTTTTTTGTTTGTTTGTTTGTTTTTTGTGTGTGTACACCACCCTAATTCCTTTTATAATATCCTTTTACTTTGAACCTCCCCTTGCCGTCTCCTTACTTAGGTCCTTGAAACCAAATTATACAAAACATGACAAGTAAACAGTTCCACAATGTTTTTTAAACATCACAGATAATACTGCTGGCAAAAACTAAAAAGATCCTAAACAACTTTAGCTCAACGAGGGCGAAGCAATTAAGCCAACAGGCAAAAAAATCAAAGCAATGTCAGATATGCTACTTTTCACAACAAAGGCCGAAAGAACAGGAAATGTGAGTAGCTGCATAAACTTTTTTTTTCTTAACAAGAAGCATAAATTCAGTAAAGCCAAAAACCTCCTGACCTAAACCCAGAATCCGTTAATAGCATAGTGCTGCTATAGAGGTAGGTGGAGCAAGTGACAAAATTTAACCAAGTGAACAGAGCCAAACAAGGTTAATTATGTAATTGGTGTGATCCTAGAGGGAGGCAGAGATCGCACCAACCCAACATTTGCTGTCTACCAAGTGAAAACTTGGTGTGCGCAGATGTTGACCATTATAAAAACACACTGGCTGGTTTGTGTGATACAAACACACAAAACACAATAAAAATTCATTAGTAATGCAGTATATATAAATGTATACATTGGATCAATATCCATAAATACATTTGAAATAGATAAATAGATTTGGCATTGCCAATAGTCTCCCTGTTCCTTACTAGGCTAAATTTGTTAACCTTTCAGCATTCTTGCTGGCACAATTGAACAACATTTTAGCGATTGATGGACCCTCTGACTTTGGATTTCGGTTTGTACTTTCACCAGCTTTACTTCCTGTCTTAAACTTTTATTTTTTAGCCATTCTTTCCCATTTCCTGTTCTATGGTGATCTCAGCTACTTCACTTACCTCATCAGTTCTGATTAATTTCATCTGTTCCCCTGCTTACTTAATCCCAGCTATGGCCATTTCCAGCCCTCCCCACAGTTTCCTGTTAGTCTCTTGTTGTGTCTCCCTGGCTTTTGCCCAGTTTCTGATCGTTGTTCGTGGATTATTTGGTTTGATGTTTGGTCTGCTAATCATCCTGTCTTATTTTCTTTGTGCACATTTTTGTTTTATAGATGATCTTAGTACTTTTGTTGGTTGTTAAGTCTTGCTACTGATCTTACTTTCTTACATATACCTTTTGGTTCATAGTTTCTATATGCCCCTATTGCTTTCTGTAGTATCTATTTTGTTTCCTGAATTACTCTGTATCATCATGTTCGGTATTGCTTGGTTTCTTTGTGTATATTTTTGTTTATATTGTTGCATTGGTGTTTTCATTTTTCAGTTCTTGTTATTCCAAACACTCACTCTTTAGTTGTTTAGCCTCATCCTCATTAATTTGCTTTTGGTCTTCATGTTCAGATTCTTAGTTTCCCTATCCCTTACTAATTTAATTTCTATAGCCCTGGTTTATTTATATATTTTATTTTATTTTTTACTTTATGGTTATTTTCTAGTTCTTGAATGTTCTTAACCATAGTATTAGCTTTACAATTTTGGTTCACGTTAATTTGGTACCTCTCGACTCGTTTGTTTGGGTTTTGTCTTCCTCGTCATTTCTTTTTTGTATCTGTAAATAAAGTTTAATTTCTTTGCCACACTGCCTCATCATTTTCCACTTGGGTCTACCCCTAATAGAAAATGTGACAGTTTCCCTCTTTGAGATACCATTCAATTGGTAAATTGTACTCACACCAGAATGTATCTTTTTTTTTTAATTGAAAACGCATGTTAAAGATTCTGCCTGGCCAATAAACAGCATTTTCATTTTGCAGAAGAATATTTTGGGAAATCTGCCATGGATTGAGCAGTGCACACTAGGACCCTGCCAAGTGAATGTCAGTAGCTGGAGCTATACGCTCCTGTGGGAGAACAAAATTAAGAGCAGCTCACTGATGACAGTATTCTAAAATATAACATCCCTGATGCATAATTATGCAGAAGTTCAAAGAATGGATAATGCCCATTTAATGACATTACTATATCCAAATTCACATCTGCAAAGGGAAGAAAAAAAAACAAGAGGGTGACTGTGATAACTTTTTGGTGTAGCTGAAACAGGATTAGAAGTTTATAATCCCCTAACTACCTAAAAGAACCTGTAATTGTACTCACAATGTAAATTCTGCAACAACAGGGAGTCTGGAAAATTGATAGTCTCAAGAACAATAGCCCTTTAAAAGATTTATTGGGTGGATATCTGTGTTGGGATGGCTTCTGTTCTGAGTAACTCAAGTGTGGGTCTGTGGTAGGGTGTCAGTAACTTGCTGTAGCCCTGCTGTGTATATTGGTTAATTTGTTTCAGCTTTAAATGTTGTCATGTTTGAATACAGCAGAACAGATTGGCCCATGTAAGGAATAACTCTTAGCGAATAAATAATTCCCTAAACAATTAATTGGCTTCTTAATAGAGCTTAGTGTCTCGCCTGTTAGGATTTGGAAATCTGTAAAATGTTTTACACTGTTGCTTCAAATCTGTGTAAATCTCTATTGCCCCTTTTTGGAATCGGCTCTAATACCACCTCGACCTTTAACAGGAAAAGTGGGTTAAGATCATTTATGGATGGATTTTATAGATCCTGTTGATTTCATTCTCTTTGCACATTCAAACAGACCCACTTAAGACATTTGTCCAATTTATTTTCCATCTTTGTAAAGCCCTGAGAATGCCAGGTTACATCACTCCATGATAATGGCTGGGCACTGGCGCCATCTTGTGATTTATGAGGTCTGTTTACCTGCACCTTCTGAGTTTCTTGCCTCTTTTTTTTCACAAAACGTTGTTCAAATCTTGTTCAAATATGACAGAGAAGGGAAGAGAGAAAGAAAAGAGACTTCATTGGTATATAGATTAATTTGACTTGCCAAAGCAATGCTATTGGGACAAATTGGCAACAATAAATCAAGAAAACCCATATGATTTGGCGGCTCAAGACAGGAACAGCGACCTAAGTTACTCACCCTTGTGCAGTATGTGAGTGGAGTCCTTGATCTCTTCTGACATAACCAGACATTGGTGAATTATCTTGTTTTTAGACTCAAAGTATATAAATGGGAAGAGTTTAAAAGTTTTACATTTTGTGAAGCTCATCACATTTTGCAGGGGGTGGGTGCAAGCTCTAAATTTACAATTTTAACTAGTCAAGATATGTTTCCCCCTACATTAGCTTGTGTTTGAGACGATGACAGGGTTTCAGCTCTAACTTTTAATATGGCACACAAATGAAACCCATTTTGTGATGTCACCTTCACATACTCTATAACCATAAATAATTTACAAAATAGAAATATAAGTGCAGACCATTTAAAAGCCATATATTCCCATGCCATAGCACTACACCTCCACCAAGCTTCACAAATAAGAGTGCGCTTCAGATCATTATCTAAATAAACATCTAAATAAACATACATCTAACGTATACACCACAACAGCTTGTACTTGTACATAAATGTTGAGATCCACACTTGAGATACACTATTGGAAAGTATCAGTTGAATATCGAGCTACTACTCCTGAATCTGTCTACAAATAAGAAATCAGACCAGATTGCATTAGTTACCATGTAACCAGGTGGTGGTTTATTAGATCACAGCAAAGTTTACAGCTCACATTAAGTATTATTTAGTCTCCCACCACATGTTTAGACCACAACATTGACACTGTCATCACCATGACATCACAACATTTACAACTCAAAGTTGTAAGGAAACAAGCAAGAAAGCGAGAGAAAGAGAGAAGCTGCCTTAGGCTACACATTGGCTTGTCAAGTATTAAAAGATGCTCCGTTGTCAGTCAGCAGAATGTTTTTATGGTGCTTCCAGTGGCCACATTGCACAAAGATATACAAAATAAAACAAGGACCATGTAAACACTAAAGTTCTTTTATTTGTTACCTAGTTAGAACCAAGTTAGGACCTTTTGGCAAATTGAGAACATTTTCAGTTCTAACAAATATGAAGGCCTGTTTGAGGGTTAAGAGTTATAGTGTTACATTTGGAATTAGGTTAGGGTTAGGCACTTAGCTATGATGGTTATGGTCAGAGTAAAGGGATTTGAAATGCTTTATCAATGAGAACGGTAATACAAACCAATGTGTGCGATAGAAAGTGAGTGTGTGTGTGTGTGTGTGTGTGTGTGTGTGTGTGTGTGTGTGTGTGTGTGTGTGTGTGTGAGAACATGTGTTTTGATGGGGCAGAGAGAGAGGTGAATGGTTTTGGTTCTCTGATCTCCAACTCCTTCTGTTTTCTCCTACACAAGAAGAGTTACTCTGCCATGCAATGATTTGATATAACACTAGCAGTTTTAAAAAGCTACTAAGCTGCTTAGTGACGATATGCACATTTCCTAGAACATAAGGTATAATACAATCCCTACCAATGAAAACCTATCTCACTTGTAAGTCGCTTTGGATAAAAGTGTCTGCTGAATGACTAAATGTAAATGTAAATTTCATTAGACAACCTTTAAGACTGGGTTCAAGGAAACAGACTCAGATGAAAAGGCACCGGAGACAAAGGTAAAAACTAAAGAAATTAATTTTTAATATTATGTTGGTTACTAATCCCATTAGAGACTAAAACGTTTTTTTTTTTCTAAATGTCAATTGGGAATGATTTAGCTTATTTATCTGTGCCATAGACTTTCACTGTTGTCATAAAAATAGTAGGCTTCATAATAAATATTAATATATATTAATAATAATTGTAAATATTAATATAAATACCATCAGTTACATTAACTTTCTTTATTTCAAAAATCACGGGTTGTAGTTTGTCTATAAACAGCGTCAAAGACTAAGAACGCCCATCACTGAAGAGCAGCTCCTGTAAGGCACTGCATGGCAACAAGCCTGTTGCGTTACATATAGCTCGTAACCACCTCCTGTGTTTCGCTAATGTGTTTTTTAACAGTTTTTGGACAACAATAAAAGTCTATAGCGCACACGATTAAACTAGTTTTAATTTGTGGATTTGCATAGATGCAATTCGTTTTTGGTTTTAGTTTCTCAATGAGAACGTCAGCACAGAAAGTCACACCCCTTATGCTTTAAGTTGGACATATGACAAATTAAAAAGTATTAACATAAACTGTACTTTAAATTAGCTTTGCACTTACATCAAATATTTTGCCCTGTGGCGATATTATGACTGACAAATCATCCTGAATATTCGATTCGGTAAAATCGTTAATACAAATATATATAATAATTAAATGAAACACATTTAAAAGATAGGGTCTAATTTTCTGATAAAAAGTGGCCCCTGTCAAGCAAAATTGGCAATACTTCTTTTTAAAAACAAGATTTGTTATTTTTCCTTTTTTGAAAGCCAATCATTTTAACTCCATTGAATATGCATAGCTTATTATTAAAAACTTAATTTCTGCAAAATTAAAAAAATAATCATTATACAAGTCTCAAGAGTGAGCTAGTTTCACATTTAGACCTAACTGAATGTGAATCAGGTTTTCAGTCATTCCTTTACTTAGTCTAACAATTGAAATAGTTTCGCTTTTTAAAGGTAACGTCTTAGGAGAACTTTGGAAAAAAATATTTTAGCCGACGGACCAGTAAAAGTAACCATTATGTTATGTTCTTTTAGAAATTCGAACCGATGAAAAAACTAGCATTACACTTTTACTGTTTTAGGGTTTCAACAAAGCAAAGTGAACAGAGCTAAACAAGCTTATAAAGTGTCCGCCGTTTGGGGGGAAATTAACAGCCTAAAGGTCCAGAAAAGATGAAGGATTGCTGCATTCACAGGTCATCGGAGCGCCGTTACTGTTCCGCCGCTGTCTTCTAAGAATGAAAGGGCGCTATTAAACTTGGGGGAAACGCTCTACTGTTTAAGTTCCAGAGCCCAGACATGTTGAGGCCACCCTGTTCGTCCTTTACTTTTCTTATCTCCGGCTGTTGAGGTGGACGACGTTGAGGAAGATGAAGAAGTTGTTTTAGGGATATCCACCTGCAGACAAGTGACATTTATTGTTATTTAAATTATGTAGCTATGTTATCCAGCATCTCATTTCAAAATATTGAAAGATAAAGAAGATTAAAGCTCTTCTGTTTTTGTAACAGATACAAATTTCGAAATGGGCAGAAAGCTGGGAATATGCATTGTAGGCCTACTGTATAATTCACAAACAACTTAAAATAGGAAAAAAATGTACGGAACAACCTAAACATCATTCTGCTTACGTCATAAAGGTACAAAATCGATCGCATGTCCACATTATATCTGCCTGGATTTTTTGATGGAGCATGACACCATGCACTTGTTAAAAATGGGTGGTGAAAATGCTGCTTTACAGATGCATCACTTCTGGACTTGTAGACATCCCTCTAGACTAAATCCAGGTGTCGAGGACCATCTTGGGTTAATTCTTCAGAACCCATTAGGCTTATAAAGACGTGCTGATCTTTAAGTCCTTAAAACTCCACACTTACAAATGTATGTAACCATCTGCCTTGTTCGATTATAACAAGGCATAAAATTTAACTTTCTAAAAAAAGATTTAAAAAAAGAATTTGTTTAGTAAAACAAAGTGTTTTAATTGGTATATATCAGTATATATCCATGGTACACATTTCCTATGAAATAAGAAAAATGGGAAATGTTTGAGAAGAATAGCCGGGTGAAAAAAGTGATCTATATCTTTTAACCTTAAACTTAAATATTAAGATCCAACCACAGCTGACCTCATGTATTAGCCATGTGCTCTTAGCTAAATGAATTAATTTGTTACGTTCAGATATTTATAACACAAGTGACCTACTATTGACCACATCATAGTTGTTGAATTTTAACTTATTAGTTTTTTCGGATCCCGTACTGCATAAAGACCTATGGTGCGCCTTGTCGTTTCACGAAGTTATTTATTATTTTGCACAAAAATATACCCACTATTCCTAAAGCTACTACTACTACTACTACTACTACTACTAGTATTACTACTGCACTTACTAGTTCTACTACTACTATTACTACTAATAATAATAATAACGCCCACTGGGTGGCATTTTTTCCATTGTTTTTTTTTAACAGTCGTTTCTATTATTTTTCATTTTTTTATTTTTATTTTTGTATCGCACTTCCACCCCTATTGCATGTGCTATTTAACAAAACAGAGTCTCAGCAGTGATTTTTCTAAATTTATTTATATATATATATATATTAATAATTTCATCTTATAGTTATCTTTTTTTGAATTGGGAAATTAAAAAAAAGAACCCCAACTTATTTTGGTAAAAGAAAATCAAAAAATGGAAGGATGTAGCCTAGTCTGCATTCATTTTGAATAAGCCCATTAAAAACACAATTTATGGGTTTATAACACAAAACACATGAAAAAAACTATTGAAATATTTTAGGATTTGAGTTGAATAACAAAGAACTGAGTAGCTCCAAACGCTGGTGTTCTTCCAGTGCTAATAGAATAGATTAAGCCATAATATACGGTATGACGACTCTGTATATCCCAGAAAACCGACCTGATTGTGAAATCCTCCAGTAAAGCCATGAGATCTAATAAAATGCCAGTGTTGCCCGCACAGCATGTTTGTTATTACAGCAAAATTATAAATTATAAAAAATACATCAGACATACACCCATCTCTTGACTGAAGTTGCTTCATCGTCAACAGAGCGCAATCTGTTAATATTTCAGAACATAAAATAGCTATATAAAACTGGCTTGAATAAAAATTGCTTCTATAAAACTAAACGTTTTAAAATAACAGCAAAGTAATACTATCAGCACTAATACTACTGCTAATAATAATCATAATAATTAACTACCAAAATATGTTATCAAGTTTTTACTGTATTGCCATAAAAATCATAAAAGTAAATAAGATGATATGATATTAAATTCACACATTCATATTAAAAACTAAGTTTAAAGGGTTGGCTATAGTAAAGTTGATCAAAATGGTTCCATCTTGGATAAGATCCAACATTGTAGCTGTCTGTGAAGCAAATTTTCCACAAACTGCATTAAGCTAGAGTCTTACCACTCCCCCACCCCCCACCCAAAAAAGCTACAATGAGGAAAGAAAGAGAAAAAAAATATCTGATGTACTTTACATTCTTTTATATAAACTGAATATTTATTATCTCTTAAATACACTTTCTCCGTAATACACTTTAAAGTTTACATAATGGTGATGTTGAGTAGGAAACTATTATAAACAAAATAGCAGATTAAAGAGCATCATTAATTGCCAGTAATCCTTATTACACTTATCATCTTAATAAAAAGGTAATTTGGTTACTAAATAATTATCTACTTTGTAAAAACAAATCAGGGAATTGTGTTCACATATACAATATCTTTTCCTTCATTTCTAGTGTCACTTGTAGCAGGTGTGTATTTAAATCCAGGAGTAGATTTCATATAATTATTTTGACTGCAGTTTGTGTGAGGAAACATGCTTTCCAGCTTTTGTTTTATTTTCTTGTAGAAAGTGCTGCTTATGGTATAGTTTCTCTAAAAAAATTATTCTGGACTACAACTCTATAAAGTAGGATGTGATGATGTACTTACCCCAAGATAAATGTCAAATATCAAATCAGAAGGCAGTTACATTTCTCAAAGCATGTATAATTGATGGTACAACTAAATTATTTAGACAGTGATCATAAAAAGGACATACCAATAAAATAGAATAGTTATTTTATACTATTGCCTACTGTGTTTGAAAGAAAATATATAGATTACATATGGAACAACTAATCTGTGAAAGCAAAAGGTAAGTAAAAACATTTGAAATGGATTTAAATCTCTTGGATATGCTAAACAATAAATCACTGGCAAGCACAAGCCCTCCTAAAGCTATAGCCTTACCCAGAGGTGAAGGACAACTCTGTAGACAGTATAGTCTGTTATAAGGATACACCCTTCAAAAAGGTTAACAGAAATAAGAGCAGTGAGTCGTTTTGACTGAACCTGGCCCGTCTAAGTACTCTGACAATGGCAGTTTTAGGGCACCAATGTTGAAGACTAGGGCATTTAGTCATTGCTATAATGTACTACAGTTACCCATTCTTAAGGAGTCAAATGTCCACTACAAAAACGGAGCAAACACAAGGTTAGCATGTGGAGATCCTTAGAGATAAAACTGAGCTACCTGCATGTTGTGTGTGCATTTAACATTTAAAATAACCACGTGAAAAGAAGAAACTTAGAGGAAAAACGATTATCTGTTAATTACTCATAAGGCTTTATTAAATGTCCTGAACTTCCGTCTTCATCTCGAATTAGCGAAATTGTCACGGCCTCTCAGTTAAGCTCGTTTAATACGGCTCAAAGAGCACTATCTTAAACTTTAGTTTTTGTAGGCAAGTACAATATTATGGAAAACGTATTTATAACACCGACAAAGCAGTTCAGAAGTAATAATTATAGTGAAATGTATCTAATCCGTTATTTACTGATATAACACTAGAGGTAGGCCATTACTTCATCCTGCCATGGTTCCGGTCTCTTCGAACGAGTCTATAATATTATAATTAAAAAAACGTGGCGATAACACTGTGATAATTGTAAGGACGGGATGGCCAATGATCTACGGCCTTTATTTATTTAATACCCAGGGCAGGATCCTACCCAAAATAATAAATAACATAACACAATAAGTTTACTAGGTAATTTAAATTCTGCGAATGTTTTTACAGACGTTCTGCTCTAGTATATTAAAGCTCATTAGAATCCAATGTGTGTTTTTAATGGATTTGGAGTCATTTAATAATGCAAGAGTGAATGGCACGTGTACGTCTTCAATAGTCTAATTAACAAAATGTTATTCCTGTTACAAAGCTTTCATCTTAGCCTACTAATATGCTGTGTTTTCTCTGGGACATTGCCTTTTACTGGATAGCAAATTATCAGTGCTCATCGATGTAAGAAAAAAAAAAACACATCGAATATTATATTTCAGAATAGAAACAATCTAAGATGCTATCCCTATAAACACTATGTGAATTCAGGCAATGACGAATGTGAAGAAAATAATTTTTTTTTTTATAAAAGTCGACAACAAATGCAACAGTTGTCATTTTAGTTAAAGTTCATAATGTACTATATATTGTATCTGTTCATGTTTAATCTTCTTAACGCTCAATTGTTACAGTGTTGCTTTTTTCCCCATTGTCGGTTCTAAAATAAGTTGTCGACAAGGAATGTGAATATAAACAAGTACTCTGTATGTTAGAGTCAACCTTCTAACCAGACAGAACATATTGTGTCGGTTATGTCAACTTTAAATTTGTAGGTAAGAGTCTATGTGTAATTGTTCTACAGTCATAACGTTAAAGGTAGCAAACAAGGATAAGTTGATATTTGATTCATTACTTTTATTAGAAAACTGTCAGGACAAGTATCTCGTTTTAATCGGAACAGTCTCGTTACAGTGCACACTCTTACCGCCTCTCTCTTCCTTCGCTCCTCCCGAGCCTCAGTCTTTTTCAGCTCGGCCTTAAAAGCCTGTGTGTCGCCATGCTCTCCGTCCTTGTCCAGGATGTCCATCAGGTAGGAGATGTAGCTGGTGGCCAGCCGCAACGTCTTGATCTTAGATAGCTTTGTGTCGGCCGGGACATTGGGTATACACTCCCTCAGTTCTGCAAAAGCCGAGTTGATGCTCTGGGTTCGTCTCCTCTCCTTACGGTTGGCCGTGGGTCTCCGCTTCACGGTCCGAGGATGTGTGTGATGGTGAATACCGACAGCGACAGTAGCTCCGTTCACCGAGATGGTGCTGGCCCCCGTAACCAAGCTGCTGGGTCCATAGTGATGGTGATGGTGATGATCTAGACCGCCGGTAGTCCCGCCGCCGCCACTGCCGTGATATTCCGGGCTGTAGCCGTGCGCGAGGCTATAGTCAGTGGGA
>NC_090200.1:1035000-1050000 GCF_033026475.1 Channa argus
AAAAACATGATTGAATTTGACTTTGTGTTTTGGAAAAAGAGGAAAGTGACTTTTTCTGCCACAAATGGAAAATCTGTTGTTGTTTTTGTTTTGTTGTTGTTTTGATGAGATAATATTCAAATTCAGAACAAGATGGAGGCCAACATGCAGAAACATATTTCTAGAAATTAAAGGATGTTTTACAGAAGGTGAAGGTGAGAAATAACTGAAGTTTTCCTGACCTGTACAAAGACGGAAATTTCTCCATCATCCTGAAGAAAGTGCAGCAGTTGGACAATGGTGTCTATGAGTGTCATGTCCCAGTGGTGGACGTGGAGCAGAGAGTTCAGCTGAGTGTCTTAGGTTAGTTTTAAGAGAACTTTAGGAAGGATCACAGTGTTTATACTGAGCCCATCAGCTTCTGAATTGACTTTTCATTTTTGTTTTGGATGAATCAGGATAAAGCTCTGACTTTTATTTAAACGCTGACACCTGCTGCACTCGATTGGTTTCACTCACTTCAACATCAACTACATCACATGGTCATCATGAATGTCAGTGTACACTGACCATCCACCACATTAAAAGCATACTGTTAGCAATGATGATCATTTAATGTGACAAAGCATCTGACATGTAACATTTGGAGGGTTTAAGACCACAGTGTTTTCAAATCTGCTCTGACTTTGGTACATTTGTAATAATAATGTTCTTACTCAAGTTTAACAGGCCTAAAATGTCCCTGTGTTTGTTCAGATGCACTAAGTAAAGAGTCTGAATTGTCCTCAGATGATGAGTGATGTCACCGGTCCCATTACAGTTGTCGCTCGTTACGTGTTGCGACACTTGGAGTCGACACACGGCGGTTCGTCGGACATTGCCGAGCTGTGCCGAGCGCGCTGACACGGGCCAAACAAAACGGGCTCCGTGGGTCTGTGTGGTGTCAACGTTCCTGCGAAGTTACAAATCTCTGCAACATGTTTGTGACACGAGATTCTACCGTTGATACTTTTTACTCCTGCTCTTACTAGTACTACTACTTCTACCCCACTGAATACTGCTATTTCTCAGCTGCCTTTATTTTCACAGTTAGTAAAACAAATACTGCTTCTTCTATCAGTACTACTGTTACTACCACCACTGAAACTCACTGTGTTTACTACCGTTGTAATACTGGTGTTGCTGGAATGGTTTGTATAAAAAGACATGCAGCTACAGGAAATGTCTTTGCTTTGAGCTCTGTTTTTGTTACTGGTGTCATAATATCTCTCCTCTAAAATGTTAATCTTTCATCCAGTTTTCTCACATCATTGTGCAGAAGAATCACACATATTATAAAGCACAGTACTTTACTAGTGTGCTCTAAGTTCAGGGTCCAAGTGTGAACATTTGTATCAAGACAAAATGATATCAGTGACCCAAAAACATCAAATAACATGAAATATATGTTCTATTCACACAAACACTCCCAGTGCTTCTGTTTGATCACTTTGTGCTGATCCTGACTTTGTGTCTGTGATATATTTAGTCAGACTTTACATACAACAATCAAGGTTTGAAGTAGGAAGTGAAGAACTTGTCTCAGTGTGAAGACGGAGCAGCATCAGGTCAGAGCTGTGCTGGTTTAGAGTCTCTCTAGTTTCTGATACTGAACCTGATCATGGATCTGCTTTGGATGATCCTGCTGGTGTTTCTGGTCTGTGCAGAGGCCCAGAATCTGACAGGGGTCAAAGTGGAGCTGGGTCAGAACGTCACTCTGAACTGTTCATGGAACAATTCAGACATGTACTGGTACATGGAGATCCACAGTCAGGTTCCTGGATTCATCAGTCGCTCTTTCAGTAATGATCCTTCTGGTTCCCAGTACTACGTTTCTACTTTTACACCCAAATAATCAGCCTTTGGAAACAGTCTCCTGATCCCCAACCTAACATCAGAGAACTGCAGACTGTACTTCTGTGCTAAGAGACTAAATGACAACATTCATTTAGGACTTAGTTTGTAACATCAGAAAACTCAGCTCCCATGAAGTAAAAGTACAAAAGCAGCAGAGCAGGTACTTATGTAATGATACCACAGTTTGTCCCACATCACAGAATTCCCATCGTGTTTCAGTGTTCTGCCTGTAAACTCTTCCAACTTCTGTCCTCTGTCCTGCAGTTATGGGACATGTGTCTGAACTTAGTGTGGCCACAGTCTTTGGCCTGCAAACACATAGGGCATGTGGAGAAAGATGTTCTTTAAGGTGCACTGCAAAACTAAATATGGGATAAACAGTGTTATCAGAACCCACCATTCTAACTGCTGCGTTCAAAGGCCGGATTGGTTCGACATCAGTCGACTCAGTGCAAACCTCTTGTTTTAATTGGCCACGAAGTGGTTTCACATTTGATGTCAGTGGGGCAAAAGTAAGACATCAACTCCTTTAACAGCTCATTCTCACTCCCCAGGAGTAAAATATGATGCTTTTGTGTTAAACGCTGACACAAGATGGCGCACAAAAACATTCATTCTGTCTGGAACTTCTGCTACTACTGCTATTACTACTACTACTACTGCTACTACTGCTGCTACTGCTATTATTACTACTACTACTGCTACTTCTACTACTACTACTACTGCTACTACTACTCCAGCAAACAGTGGTCAGGGAGAAGTGTACAGCTGGGGACAGAGATTTAGTTCAGTTAATATAATGAAGTTTACAGTAAAAACACACAGAGGAGAAAACAGTTGAGAACATTTCTACTGAGGTTTGACTGAGCTGCTTGGTTAAAGATTAACATGTGTCTGTGAACTGTGAGCTGCTGCAAGATGCACTGAAAAAAGTGAAACTTGGTTGGTTTGCAGCATCAACCACATGAGCATGAAAACAGCTTATTTCACCTTCAGATGCTCACACATATAAAGACATGTGGGATTCAGGCTCAAGTTCAATGTGAGAAAGTCAGCGTCTACTGGACAAACAGTGTCCCAGTGTTTACCAGCCAGGGCCAGAACATTAAAGATGGACTTTTAAACTGGGTTCAATTCAATATTTTACACAGTAACCACTAATCAGCATGTGGAACCAGTTCTGAGATTTTCTCCAAATCCATTAAGTATAGAAACACTCAGTTTCCCTTTGCTGTGCCACTGCAGATTAGAGCTGATGAATCAGCTCCAGGATCTGGTTCCATCAAACTCACTAACTCTGGGCTTTGATGCTGAAGTGCCTCCTGTTTGATGCTGAGCTGGTGTCTCATCGTGCTCCTCAGGAGGAATCGCTGCTCCTCAGAGGAAATGTCCACAGATCTGATCTGATCTGGATCTTTTGTCTGTCTGCATGTAGACACATGTTTCATTCCCTCTTCTCTCTGCTGCTGTTGGTTCATGTACAATAACACTGTTGATGGACTGTGATACATAGTTTCATCTGCGGGAATTTTCCTCCGTTGGTCCTGTGCAGACATGTTGTGGTTTTTCCACATACAGTAAATGATTCCCCTGAGATGGTAGTGAAGGATCCTGAGGCCTCAGAGAGATAAAGGACTGGAGTTTAAACTTTACCTTGTTCTCTAGTTTGACTGAGTGAACTCATTTTAATATGAATCAGAATATGAGAGGGGACAGGTCCTGAAAAAACATAAATAATGCATGAGAGAGTCAAATCTTTTCTTATTGAATTTCTTTTGGAGGAAAAACATGTTTGAATTTGTCTTTGTATTTTGGAAAAAGAGGAAAGTGACTTTTTCTGCCACAAATGGAAAATATGTTGTTGTTTTTGTTTTGATGAGATAATATTCAAATTCAGAATAAGATGCAACATGCAGAAACATATTTCTAGAAATTAAAGGATGTTTTATAAGAAATAAGCTTCTGCTTTAATGCGTATGACGTAGATGTGACGTACGGGGAAAAGCAGCCTGCGTACGTTACGTTCTAACGTGTGGAAGTTGTAGCTAATGTCAGAGAACTGAAAATAATTGTTAAAAGCTAAGTTTTTGACTTTTAACCCTGTGGAGGAAACTGAATCATCATGAGCGACTTAATGAGGTTTGTTAACGGGAGGAGGGACAATGTCCAGGGTGGGACTCCTGTTGACGGAAAGAGACATTCAGCTAACAGCTAACGGACATTTGTGTAGCTATTGTTGAACTTCCTCAACCTACAGAAAGTCACTTTACTTGGTTTAATTAATGTTAGCTGAGTTTAAGCAGCTGCATCAGACTGGAACTGAGCTCACACCTGATTCTAACACCTGATATACACGGAATGAGCCATTTCACAATAAAATGAAGCACAGTCTGATTCCTGAGGAGGAAGTAACATGTAAACGGAAGCAGTTTGCTTCATTTAGGATTAGAATGATCCAAAGGCCCAAACGTCCTCTGCTGGGATCATTGTAATAATCAAGCTGTTTCCAAAAGGGAAGAATTAGTTAGAAAAGTGTCAAAACTAAAAACTATCAGAGTCTCCACTGACAGCTGATGTGTCCTCAAACCTGGCTGTGGTTTCTGTTTGTCTCCATGTTAGAGACGTCTGTCTAAAACCCAGGACAGTTCAGTTCTGACTCAGCTTCCACTGAGAGAACAGTTGTCGTGACAAGACCTAAACCACATTCAGGCCTCAGTGTTTCTCAGGAGCCACATCTCTTTTTTCACTAACATGAAGCCACAGGTTGTACAGGAGGAGCAGGAAGTTAAATGTGAAAACACAACAAGGAGCAGACAGATGTTAATGTTTGATTCTAAAGTTCATGTCAGTAAGTGTGAACAGTATTTAAATTCCTGCCAACAGGCCACATGTGAACTACTGTATGATCATGTTCTGAAGGTCAGTTTGAGGTGGTGTCAAATATTAATGCACACAGCAGCTGAATGTTGACTTTGTTGGCTGCAGAAGCTGAAACAGAAAGGAAATGTTTCATGATCATTGTTCAAGTCTAATGCAAAGGTGACGTGATGAATGAAACGGTTATGTTCTAACTGTGGTTCTCTGAGGGAAGAGTCTTTCTCCAATCGTTCCATATTCCATATGTTCCAATGACGTACTGAGCTCAGGCAACATCTGGGAAGAATCAACTGTTTCCGTGTCTCTGCAGCAGTTTCCTCACTTGATGTGTTTTGCCAGTTTTGCAATAATGAGACAGGGGGAGGGAAGATGGCTGCTGCAGCTGGATGTTTCTTACTCTTACAGACCAAATAGCGTTTCATCGTGGTGTGTGACTGGCAGCCTGCCAACCAACACACTGCAAAAATGCTTTTCTCTGTTTTCTATTTCATGCTGTGTGATGGTTTTCTGGAAGCAGAGCTTTGATGTGGCCTTCAGCTGGCAGCTGGACATGGATGGAATATGTAACAGTGCAGAGAGTCTTGAGCTGTAGAGAACAAAAGTGAAAGGGAGCAGTAACACATTTTTAAAACACTAATACTGAACAGTTTGACTTTACAAATAGGCAAAGTGCTGTTAGTTCACCTGAACATAAAAACTTCTACTTCTGCAGAAAAGGATGATTCATGTGTGATGAGCTGCAGACAAACATTTTTACAAATCTGCTTTTAGTTTTACAACAACAAACATCTGTAACATCAGCTGCATTTGACCAATCATCTCTGTATAAAGTGATTTAGTGAAGGATTTGTTTAAATCAGAGCATCACAATCATTCAGATCATATCAAGTTCTACTGATTGTTTCTACTGATGTTGATCATGTGTTGAATTATTCACTAACTTGTTTTTTCTCCTCCACAGATTCTCAGTGATCTACGTTTTTGTGAGTTTCTCTTTGACTGCAGGTAAGTTTCTCTGTGTTCTGCAGCTTTAGGTGCTGAGATTCCCACATTTCTTTAAGACACTTGAGTTTTCAGCAGTGGTGGTCTGCACTGCATTAAATAGATGAAATAGATTGACAGAAATGATGATGATGATGATGATGATGATGATGATGATGATGATGATGATGATGATGATGATGATGATGATGATGATGGACAGGAGTTGGATGTGAGGAGAGATGATGACACCTCTAAAACAGACCTCAGTGGCAGTGTTTGGTCAGTTTCCCTCTGGACTGGCAGCAGATCCAGACTTCATCAGCTCATCATGACACAGAAACACAGACTGAAACAGAGGGAGACACAAATGGTTCCCAGCTGAAATGTACTTTTTAGTAACATGTTCATATCTGAGAGACTGAGACAGTTTGTGGGAGTTTTGCTGAAAAACAACTGAAATGTACCATTTACATTTCGGCATTTGGCAGATGCTTTTATTCAGAGTGAGTCACAGGTGAGGGACAAAGCAGCAGAGAATCCAAATCAGGAAGAAGATGTTAAACCTTTGAGTTCAGTCTGCAGCTAAGCATCAATATCTGTATTTGTCTGATTTATTTCAAGTGGAAGAAAACATTTGTCTTCTCTCTCAGTGAGCTGCCAGGATCAAGTAACGTGCTATATAAGAGAGGACGTCCTGCTGCCCTGCATGTCCACAGGAGCAGACCTTGCTGTCTTCTGGAGGGACAAAAATGACGACAACATATTGACCATAAAACAAAGTAAACCAGATTATTCATCCCAGCATGAGAAGTTTAAAGGTCGAGTGGAAAGTTTCCCTGATCAGTACAAGAAGGGAAACTTCTCCATCCTCCTGAAGAAGGTCCAGCAGTCAGACAGTGGATCTTATTACTGCTTTGTCCCTAAAGTGAAGTTTGAGCAGCGAGTCCAGGTCACTGTCACAGGTGAGTTGTGTGTAAAGTGAACATAAAGTATCACACCCACATATTCATACTGAGTCCATCATGTTATGAGTATGATAAGTGAGGATACACAAGCTCGTCCTTAACGGAAGCCCACACGTCATTTTATTGGAAACCTTTTGTGGATTGGATGCTGCAGCTGATCAGATCTGACACAACACCAGCACAGTTTATGACACAAGTACGTTAAAAACAGCACTTTGTTACATTCCCAGGCTTTCAACTTGATTTCAGATTCACAGTCACATCTAAAGTCGTGGATCTGTGTTGATCGAGTTGATCTGTCATCTGTTTTCTGTTGTCATGGACACAGTGGGTGTAGTGATTTCAAATACAACAAACCCAAAGTTGCTATGAGGCTGATGATCGGCCGTGTTTGTCCCATGTGCTAGAAAAAAGGAATTTAATCAAAGCTTCAATCAGATTGATAATTAAATAAATGTATCCTAGCAGGTAACCAGGTGTATATGAATCCTACTTGGCCCATTGTTCCTGCTTCCCATGAAACAAAATTCTCCATGTAACAATTGATAACAAAGGATAAATAACAACAAATACATTTCAAATTAATTGTAAATATTGACTCCTACAGTTGCTTCAGCAATAATCAGATTTGAACAATAACCAAGATATAATAAAAACACAATAAAAACCCATTTAGATGCATATAATCAGCATTTTAAAATGATATCACTCATTTGCAGCATCTGGTCAGTGAGGAACAGACAAAATACAGAATGAAGACTTTGAAATTTCCACATGTGAAACCGTTTTTTAAACACAGGCAGATAGGAAAGAACAAAATCCTGCTCTGTGCTCATAATAATACAAACTATCCTCTGTCATTAGAAACACGACGTGTTAAAGCTGTTTTCTCTTGTTCATGTTGCAGGTGAACGTGCTGCAACAAGTCCTGCTCCTGGATCATCAGCTCATATCACTGGAGTAACACTGAACTCCCTCCATCTGACTCTGATCTCTGTTATTCTGTTCAACTGCTGTTCAACTTAAAACTGTCTGACAGCTCTGACATTATTCACACATGAACCCTACATTTATCTGTGTCATGATCTGGACTTCAGTTGCACCTTCTGCCCAGGACTTTTATTTTGTAGCCCCGTTTACCTGCTTCCTGCCTCATGTTAATTAATCAGCCTGATTGTTCTCACCTGTTCCCTGGTTTACCTGACGTGTGTATTTGGATTCCTGATTCTTGTTTTTTGAACTCTGTCATGGCAAAAATGAAAATATCTGGTCTTAGACACCTCAAGTGTAATTAATAAAGAAGCTTCAACATCAGGGCGTCTTTTAGGGTTTTATTAACTTGCAAGAGAGAAGAACATCGACAGAGCTTCAGTTCTCCATCCTATGCAGTTCTAAGCTTCATACATCACACATAGATTTAGAACCTTCTGTTGCTGGGCAGAACATTCTCAAACACTTCAAGACAAAACACTTATATATGAGACAAAGTTTAAACAACATACAATCTTTTAAACATTCTTCAAAAGTACACTGAGTACAAGTTGCTATTAGCAGCTAGGTAAAACTAGGTAAAATGCTAAGAATTAAATGTAATCATCATTTAATTAGACTTGATTTTACATCACAATTCCCTCTTTTTGATGACATTTTAATCACAAGACAAAAAGCAGAAGTCATCAGATGCACAAATTCATAAAGATTCAATATACAGGTACTGTTTTTGTGTGACAGACATCACTGGGGTACAGAGCTAAGCACAGATTACAAAGTATAGAGCAAATTTACACATCTGTGTACAGGTCAACATCAGGTTATAAGAGGAACTAAATTCTTTGCAGATGTTATATCACTGAGTCCCATCTGATGAGTCATAGCATAATCAGACCTCTTACTCATGGGATAAGACAACACCTGTAAAATGTAAAACATTGCATGTTCAAGTGTAGAAGTAAGCAAAGACAATATAGCAGGTCCATCCTGTTCTGCCAGCTGCTCCACCAGGTGTTCTACAGCATCAGAGGTGTGATTCATAGAATTCATATGTAATTCATCCAATCAACATTTTAATATCCTGCAGCTATTTGGTTTCTAATTTTCCATCAAATTATCTTTTATGGGCACTGCACTTCCTCCCTGGAGAGTGGGGACATGTCATGTTCGATTCCTACCTTCAATTCCAAACATCACCTGTTTACACGTTCTGGGACGGAGTCTGTTGTGGTTTTCCTCTGCAGATTCACCACATGTCTTTCAAAGCATGTGTTTTACTCAACCAGTGTACTGTGGCACAAGGAGTCTCATTCTGTCCTTCATGGTGTTGTTCTCACTGTTGCTTCCTTCTTCGTGGCTTGGAGACTCAGGCACTTGCACTCGTCCTCTTTGTCCCCTTCCTTCAGTGGGTGGTGTACATCCACCTCTTTTACTGCTGTGTGGTTGTGTGCATCATTTGGAAAGGTCTGTTCCACCTCCTAGAAATCCTTCAGTTGGAATAGAAAGAATGTCCTTCACCTGCTAATGTATTTGAAACAAAGCAGAAGACAACGTCTGGCATTTTTGCAACATATCATTTTCTCAAATTTGGAGATTTCCCAAACTATTTTGTTCATTAAATCAACCGGAGAAACTTCAGTCCAAGGAGACTTTCTTCAAATTTGTTTTGAGTACATGTCAGTCAACATAATATCTCTTCTCTCAATTGGCCATCAGGTAAAAAACAGTCCACATAGTCCGTATACAGAATGAGAAAAATACATCATCCAATTCAGCAACCAAGAAGTTATTTGGTTGTGGATTTAATACTTCCAGAGCTTTTTTTACTGCTCGCAAATCCTGAGCAAATCTCCACTTTCCACTATCAATATCACACATCTTTATCAGTAAATATTCACAAGACACAATTTCATCTGCTTTTCTTTAGCAATTCAAAAACCGATGTAATTCCATCAGTGGCTTTTTGTTTTAGAGCTTAATGTTTTTCATTTACAGGTTATCACAGGTCACATTAAGATCACTGTGATGTCAGGGTGTATTAATATGTGACCTACTCTATAAAAAGGCATCTTCAAGCCCTTTTACTGGGAAATATTCAAATCTGAGTTGATTCACACAGGAAAGAATCACTAGCTCATCTGATCCTAACCCTCTGCTCTCTGCTTGCACCTTTTTCACCAGGTGTTGTTGCCACTATTTCTGATAAGGAAAAAGTGTGTGTGTTTTCTGCTCAGGCACAAACATGAAAACAGAACTAAAATCCTTCCTGTAGGCAGCTACACACTGAACACATCACAGCTGGTTCAACCTCAAGTTGCTACCAACCATGTACAGAAGAACACTTTTGACAAAATAGCCTGAATTTTTCCACCTGTCTTATTCTGATTTAGCTAATGAAAATATGGGGAACAGCATTTGGAAAATCATTGATTCACTCATTCAGAGAGACAGCACATAAGTGATCAAACCAATTAAACACTTCACTGAATTCAGTCTTTGTTCATAAGGAACATCAGGGCCATGTGAAACATGTGCTGTACAATGTAAATCACTTTCTGACATGAACAAGACAGACAGACGGCTGCAGCTTCCATTCATACACATATAACAGAGAATCAGGGCCATAATTCATCATGGTGTGTTTTTAAATTTTTGAATTATTGAACATTTGCATTACTTCTGATGTAGACATCAGATAGATCCACAACTTAATCATTAGATATGTCAAATTTATGGGGCATAATTCTGACAACATGAATGCATGTTTAAAAAGATCGATCATGAGAATCGATCAAGACAATGACTGAGCCAAATACTCTTTTTGTGCTTTTCCAGAAACACCAACATGTACACTGCTCATTTTGCAACGTTTAACACTGAACTAATTGTTCCACTGCCTACCAAAAAAAAAAATCACCTCTTTATCTTTCACTTTCTGAGTGTGTTCAGGACATTGACTCTCTCCCTCAGCATTTAAACTCTGGTGTAAATTTAGCTTTGATCTTAAACACATTGCTCAGTCAAATCCACATTTATTCCAGCATGTTCAAGCTTTATCAAGCAGTTTTCATTGCATTTGTCTGGCAAATTATCAGTGCAGGTCTGAGCAAGAATGTCTTCATTGCAGTTTGCAAATCTGTGTGTGTGTGTGTGTGTGTGTGTGTGTGTGTGTCAGTGTGCATCACCTCCCTTCTTTAGGTCAGTCATCAGCAACTGTCCCCGAGACACCAGCTTTTCCTCCTACCGTCAGTTTGCCACTGGCGATGACTTTGGTGATGAGGACGGAGGATGAGGACAGAGATGTGGTGGAGTCAGGTGGTGGTTGTTGTTGCACTCGTTGTTCATTGTGTCCTTGTGGTGGTGGTTGTGTCAGCACTGACGGGTAGGAGTCCAAGCCAGCGTCCAGTTTCAGTGCTGTGATCTGTGGACAGAGAGAAGACACACTGGGAGAATATGGTGGTTTGAGTGTTTTCTACTGAAGCATCATCTGTTCTGTGTGGTGCAGTTGTCATAAGAGTTTTGTTTCCCCTCCGTCGTCTTCTTTCCCTAAACTCTACTTCATTTTTCTTTGTTCACATATTTAACATTATGTAAGTTACACATCTGTTTGTCTTGTTAGTCTTCAGTTTGTTTTCTTGATTTAACTAATTTTGTTTGCTTATTTTATTAAAGCAACCTTCTCGGGAAAAGCCAAAGTTTTAAATCCATATTTTCAAACATTTAAGACTTTTGTCACCATACTTGGTTTTCATAATCTCAACAATCGGACCCTACGAGGTCCAAGCCCCCGTCCGTGCCCGGCCTTCAACGCAGACGTCTCTATGAGGGTGAGGGTATCTTTTTAAAGCTCCCAATACACCAGCTTTATTTGTTTGGCCCCTTCGTCCAACTTGGCTGTTTCCCTTTATACTCAACTAGCTAGGAGCCATTAGCCCACTCGGGCTATCGATCAATGTCACTTATCCTCCCCAATCGACTAGGAGTCGTCCGATTCTAACAGACTATTCAACCAAGTTTGGCAACTTGAGCTCAACAAAATTAGATTAGAAACTTCTTTAAAACTCACCTGGTATCTATGCTGACCAGTTTTAATTGAATCTGGCGTCAGTCACCATAGGAGCCGCTGTGTTCAGTTCTTCTCTACACTGATTCTTTCAGTGGAGGTTGAGACTGGACTTTGTTTTCTGTTCCAGGGTTCATGCAAACCACTGTTCACTCTGGCTCCTCCGGTGATCAGTCACAGATCCTAGTGTTCATTTGGGTTTAGTAGTTTTTGTTTCTCATTGGTGTCCTGCTGTCAGGACCGATCTTTAGTTGTTGAGTTTTTTTTAAATAAACTTGGTTATCAGTTTACTTCTCTCACTGTTTCTTCACTTGGGTCTGTCCTTATACAAAATTGTGACAATGTGGCCATTAATGTAATGAATGAATGATGAAATATATATATATTAATAAAAGCAGTTGGGATTTTTATTTTTTATTTTTTGCTATTTATGTTAATGCTGACCTAACAAATACATAAGAAAACATTTACATTCACAGGGAAGATTCTCTTTTATTCAGCTTTGCTTAGCAGGTGTGGACGAGGATGGGAAAAACAAATATTCAGTGACAGTGATAAAATAGATGTTAGAGTCAAATAAAATAAAATGATTTTGGTGCAAACATTTGTATCCATCTTTACAAGTTATGAAATAACTGTAATTCCTGATGAAGGAATATTTGTACCTGACAAATGTGAAATAAATATTATGTTTCATCAACATCTTTTTTTGCCTTTTTTGTAATATCCCATATTTTACGTATCGACTGAGACACCAACGGTTCCACATTTGAGAGAAGAACCTGAGCTTAGTTTATGTTCTGTTTACAGAGTCTATTATCCTACACATACATCTGTACATGAGATTCCACTACACAGCAGGTTGACACACTAACAGAAATGTGACGTGGCTCCTTGAGCAGCAGCCTCATCCCATCGTTAGACGCCACGTTTGTGCACACAGTCAGTCAAAAGCTTTGATAAATCCTCCACAGAAACACTAAAAAGAAGGGGACATAAAATACGTCCTTGTCTAACTGTGTTGCATCCACTGAAGGGAGCAGACACAGAGTTACCTCATCTCACGTCATTGTGAAAATGTGAGATATCTGTGTTTAAAACCAAACTGATGGTCAAAGCTCAGGACAAACTTTTCCATCATCATCTGGACTTCAGTTCTACTTCCTGTCCCAGACTTTTATTTTGTAGCCCCTTTTTCCCGCTTCCTGTTCCTAGTCCTTTCCTGCAGCGTTACCTTTCGTTATCTCTCTTTATTGTTTGCACCTGTTCCCCTCACTATTTAGGTCCAGCTTTCCCCACAGGTCCCTGTCAGATCCTTCTGTGCTGTATATACTAATACTGTCAATGAGCACAACTCATTTAATATCTCTACATTTTTATGTTGTGCACCTTGTTACTGAGTTGCTGCACAGCTTCAAGCCAGAGACTCTCATTCTTCTGCATGAGGGGAGTTTTGCAGCTTTATTGTTTGTTTGAACACGTGGAGAGTTGTGTAACTGTGTGTGTTCTCAGTGTCTTTAATCTATGAAGTTACATTTGCTTTGTCAAACCAAAGTAATTGTAGCTGTAAAGAAGTGAGCTGTGTGTTTGTCTGTTGTCACTACAGATTCCTGTAGTGTGTCTCTTCAGTGAGCGTCAGTCTCCTGCTGCTGTGTAATCAGTCATCAGACGCTGTGTCAGGATGATTGTGTGGTTTGTTCAGACACTGAAGTGGTGACACGAGTTTCCTCAGAGTGATTCTGTTCATGTGAACACTTTTATTTCTCTCATCTTGAGCCTCGTTAACAAACCACCTGTGTTAAAGTCACGTTGAACCTAAAAGGCTCCTGCAGCCTGGTGCTTTAAGGTCTTTTTATGCAGAAGGTGCTGTTAGTTTTCAGCAGTAATCTGTCTCCCTCTGTCAGAGTCAAAGAGGCCTGAAAAACAGACATCGATGGGAACCTGAAAAGCCTTTTAGGCCTCACGATACAAGTGTGACTGACAGAAGCTAAGGAACAAGAGTATTAAAACCCTTGTTCTTTGCTCGTCCTTCAACTGCATGGAGACGCTGTGTCGCTCACTGAGACCAGCAGAAGAAATCCCAGACTCTACCTGACCTGGTGAGACTGTCATGGGCAGTTAGGCCATCAGGCCTGGAGATGAGAGTCCAATACAGAGAAGGGAAGCAGATAATCACATCATGCTTATGCATATTTAAGACACAACAAGAATAGACATTTGTGACTGATTCTTCTAGTGATTTTATCATTTTGAACACTTGTATTGTTTGCTGTTGGCTTTTGCATCTGCTAAATAAAGTGTCTGCCGTTAAAGTAAAAGCTTCCTTGCTTTAAGTTTACTTTGATAAGGTTCCTTCAAAGTGTCTGTAGCTTCTCCTCGTGGATGGAAAAGACTCAGGTTCACTAGATGAAGGCTCTGGTCACTTTAATCCAGACCCTGAAATGAAGGTCTCCTGAGTGCTAAAAGTTTTCTTACAGCTTAAAAATATTCCAGTTCTAGTTTCAGGTGTATGTAGGTGCTGGTGAAGAGGCAGCAGGGAAACACTGGGATGAAGGTAGTGAACAGCTGGATGAATTCCTTCACCGCCTAAATAGAAACCTGTTCAGTTTAACCTCAGGCAGCTGCTATGAGCCAAGGTAACGTGAGGGCTGACCTGGACTCCTGTCCCGGAGAGACAAGCTAACAAACAAGTGAAACGGGAACAAGAGCTGCAACGATTTGTCATGTGATTAACTGTCAGTTTACAACAAAATCCATCTGAATGTACTTCTCATAGAGATGTCGACACCAAAGGCTGCACTTCCTAATAAAAAAATTCAATTCAACTTTATTTATATAGCGCTAATTCACAACAAAGTCATCTCAGGGCACTTTACAGAATAAAGTCAAGATTATAAAGATGTATAGAGAGAACCCAACAATTCCCCCTGGAGCAAGCCATAGGCAACAGTGGAGAGGAAAAACTCCCTTTAATGGAAGAAACCTCCAGCAGAACCAGGCTCAGGGTGGACGGACATCTGCCTCGACCGGTTGGGGTGAGTGGAAAGTGGAGAGAAAAGAAAAGAGCAAAAAAAGCAACAACAAAACATCTGGCAGGTTGGTAGGACCAGTAGCTGTACACTGGAAAACACATTGCTCCAAAGTTGGGGACACCTGCAGAAAGGGACAGAGAGAGGGGGACACAGAAGGACAAAGACAACTACGGGAGAAAACACTCAGAGTTAATGTTATACAGTGCTGACAATT
>NC_090200.1:1055000-1082500 GCF_033026475.1 Channa argus
TGAAACTCCATGGTCAGTTTCTATAAGTCAGTAGTAAGTAACAAACATCTGTTCTGTGGTTAAGCAATGCTCTGCCACAATGGGTGCATCCTTTGTGCAAGAGCAAGCTTTAATCTGTCATGGCACAGATTAAAGGTTTCATCTGATTGAAACAAGACATTTGAAAGAAGCACATTTAAAAAAGGATTCTGGCTTTTTAAAGACAAACCAACGTAGAATATATCATTTAATGACTCTTCCATCCATATAACCTCAATAGTTGTCACAAATTGTCTTAAGTTAATTGCAAGGACCCAAGTAAGGAGAGAACAAAAAGTAATTAGCATCATAAATCCAAATGTAAACTTAAATAGCCAAAAGGGGAAGATAACTTAGACTGGGACCGTGGCAGCGAGCAGGGAAATAGACTATACACATACAGGGAGAATGTCAGACAGGACAGCTACTAAACCAACGAGGTGACAGACAGGATACGGACTAGACAGGACTAAACGTAGTTTACACGCAGGCACCAGACAAACCCATAACTAATAATAAGACACAGGTAAAAGTGTAAATTAACAAAGACTAATGGACATAACTAAACAGAAACTGACAGACGAGGATAAACAATAATCAAACTAAGTGTAAGGCAGAGGGAAATTAGAGCAACAGGAAGTGGAACAGGAGGAGCAACAAAATAAAAGTCATGGGCAGAAATAAACATTTGTGCTTTGTCTGTTTGCAAACCACAGTTTCACTGAGGTTTTATTGAGCTGCTTGGTTAAACATTAACATGTGTCTGAACTGTGAGCTGCTGCAAGATGCACTGAAAAAAGTGAAACTTGGTTGGTTTGCAGCATCAACCACATGAGCATGAAAACAGCTTATTTCACCTTCAGATGCTCACACATATAAAGACATGTGGGATTCAGGCTCAAGTTCAGTGTGAGAAAGTCAACGTCTACTGGACAAACAGTGTCCCAGTGTTTACCAGCCAGGGCCAGAACATTAAAGATGGACTTTTAAACTGGGTTCAATTCAATATTTTACACAGTAACCACTAATCAGCATGTGGAACCAGTTCTGAGATTTTCTCCAAATCCATTAAGTATAGAAACAATCAGTTTCCCTTTGCTGTGCCACTGCAGATTAGAGCTGATGAATCAGCTCCAGGATCTGGTTCCATCAAACTCACTAACTCTGGGCTTTGATGCTGAAGTGCCTCCTGTTTGATGCTGAGCTGGTGTCTCATCGTGCTCCTCAGGAGGAATCGCTGCTCCTCAGAGGAAATGTCCACAGATCTGATCTGATCTGGATCTTTTGTCTGTCTGCATGTAGACACATGTTTCATTCCCTCTTCTCTCTGCTGCTGTTGGTTCATGTACAATAACACTGCTAATGGACTGTGATACATAGTTTCATCTGCGGGAATTTTCCTCCGTTGGTCCTGTGCAGACATGTTGTGGTTTTTCCACATACAGTAAATGATTCCCCTGAGATGGTAGTGAAGGATCCTGAGGCCTCAGAGAGATAAAGGACTGGAGTTTAAACTTTACCTTGTTCTCTAGTTTGACTGAGTGAACTCATTTTAATATGAATCAGAATATGAGAGGGGACAGGTCCTGAAAAAACATAAATAATGCATGAGAGAGTCAAATCTTTTCTTATTGAATTTCTTTTGGAGGAAAAACATGTTTGAATTTGTCTTTGTATTTTGGAAAAAGAGGAAAGTGACTTTTTCTGCCACAAATGGAAAATATGTTGTTGTTTTTGTTTTGATGAGATAATATTCAAATTCAGAATAAGATGCAACATGCAGAAACATATTTCTAGAAATTAAAGGATGTTTTATAAGAAATAAGCTTCTGCTTTAATGCGTATGACGTAGATGTGACGTACGGGGAAAAGAAGCCTGCGTACGTTACGTTCTAACGTGTGGATGTTGTAGCTAATGTCAGAAAACTGAAAATCATTGTTAAAAACTAAGTTTTTGACTTTTAACCCTGTGGAGGAAACTGAATCATCATGAGCGACTTAATGAGGTTTGTTAACGGGAGGAGGGACAATGTCCAGGGTGGGACTCCTGTTGACGGAAAGAGACATTCAGCTAACAGCTAACGGACATTTGTGTAGCTATTGTTGAACTTCCTCAACCTACAGAAAGTCACTTTACTTGGTTTAATTAATGTTAGCTGAGTTTAAGCAGCTGCATCAGACTGGAACTGAGCTCACACCTGATTCTAACACCTGATATACACGGAATGAGCCATTTCACAATAAAATGAAGCACAGTCTGATTCCTGAGGAGGAAGTAACATGTAAACGGAAGCAGTTTGCTTCATTTAGGATTAGAATGATCCAAAGGCCCAAACGTCCTCTGCTGGGATCATTGTAATAATCAAGCTGTTTCCAAAAGGGAAGAATTAGTTAGAAAAGTGTCAAAACTAAAAACTATCAGAGTCTCCACTGACAGCTGATGTGTCCTTTCTGTTTGTCTCCATGTTAGAGACGTCTGTCTAAAACTCAGGACAGCTCAGTTCTGACTCAGCTTCCACTGAGAGAACAGTTGTCGTGACAAGACCTAAACCACATTCAGGCCTCAGTGGTTCTTAGGAACCACATCTCTATTTTCACTAACATGAAGCCACATGTTGTACAGAAAGAGCAGGAAGTTAAAAGTTAAAACACAATCAAGAGCAGACAGATGTTAATGTTTGATTCTAAAGTTCATGTTAGTAAGTGTGAACAGCTTTTAAATTCCTGCCAACAGGCCACATGTGAACTACTGTATGATCATGTTCTGAAGGTCAGTTTGAGGTGGTGTCAAATATTAATGCACACAGCAGCTGAATGTTGACTTTGTTGGCTGCAGAAGCTGAAACAGAAAGGAAATGTTTCATGATCATTTTTCAAGTCTAATGCAAAGGTGACGTGATGAATGAAACGGTTATGTTCTAACTGTGGTTCTCTGAGGGAAGAGTCTTTCTCCAATCGTTCCATATTCCATATGTTCCAATGACGTCCTGAGGTGATTTTCTTGGTTTTCTATTTCATGCTGTTTGATGGTTTTCTGGAAGCAGAGCTTTGATGTGGCCTTCAGCTGGCAGCTGGACATGGATGGAATATGTAACAGTGCAGAGAGTCTTGAGCTGTAGAGAACAAAAGTGAAAGGGAGCAGTAACACATTTTTAAAACACTAATACTGAACAGTTTGACTTTACAAATAGGCAAAGTGCTGTTAGTTCACCTGAACATAAAAACTTCTACTTCTGCAGAAAAGGATGATTCATGTGTGATGAGCTGCAGACAAACATTTTTACAAATCTGCTTTTAGTTTTACGACAACAAACATCTGTAACATCAGCTGCATTTGCAGATCATCTCTGTATAAAGTGATTTAGTGAAGGATTTGTTTAAATCAGAGCATCACAATCATTCAGAGATCATATCAAGTTCTACTGATTGTTTTTTACCTGAGTATAGTTTCATGACGTTGATCATGTGTTGAATTATTCACTAACTTGTTTTTTCTCCTCCACAGATTCTCAGTGAGCTACATTTTTGTGAGTTTCTCTTTGACTGCAGGTAAGTTTCTCTGTGTTCTGCAGCTTTAGGTGCTGAGATTCCCACATTTCTTGAAGACACCTGAGTAGTTTTGCTGAGAATCGACTGAAATGTACCATTTACATTTCGTCATTTGGCAGATGCTTTTATTCAGAGTGACTCACAGGTGAGGGACAAAGCAGCAGAGAATCCAAGTCAGGAAGAAGACGTTAAACACATTAAAACAGTCCTTGTTGTTCTACAGTTAAACCTTTTAGTTCAGTCTGCAGCTAAGCATCAATATCTGTATTTGTCTGATTTATTTCAAGTGGAAGAAAAAATTTGTCTTCTCTCTCAGTGAGCTGCCAGGATCAAGTAACGTGCTATAAAGGAGATGACGTCCTGCTGCCCTGCATGTCCACAGGAGCAGACCTTGCTGTCTTCTGGACGGACAAAAATGACGACAACGTATTGACCATAAACCAAAGTAAACCAGATTATTCATCCCAGCATGAGAAGTTTAAAGGTCGAGTGGAAAGTTTCCCTGATCAGTACAAGAAGGGAAACTTCTCCATCCTCCTGAAGAAGGTCCAGCAGTCAGACAGTGGATCTTATTACTGCTTTGTCCCTAAAGTGAAGTTTGAGCAGCGAGTCCAGCTCACTGTCACAGGTGAGTTGTGTGTAAAGTGAACATAAAGTATCAAACCCACATATTCATACTGAGTCCATCATGTTATGAGTATGATAAGTGAGGATACACAAGCTCGTCCTTAACGGAAGCCCACACGTCATATTATTGGAAACCTTTTGTGGATTGGATGCTGCAGCTGATCAGATCTGACACAACACCAGCACAGTTTATGACACAAGTACATTAAAAACAGCACTTTGTTACATTCCCAGGCTTTCAACTTGATTTCAGATTCACAGTCACATCTAAAGTCGTGGATCTGTGTTGATCGAGTTGATCTGTTGGACGGTAGAACTGAAAGCAACTTTTAATATTTTTAAAAAAGATTTTCTCTTCAAGAGCATCTGTTTTCTGTTGTCATGGACACAGTGGGTGTAGTGATTTCAAATACAACAAACCCAAAGTTGCTATGAGGCTGATGATCGTCCGTGTTTGTCCCATGTGCTAGAAAAAAAGGAATTTAATCAAAGCTTCAATCAGATTGATAATTAATGCAACCGCAAGGGGGCACAAGCCAGTGTCTTCTTGTGCCAGTCCCAAGTCTGGATAAATGCAGAGGGTTGTGGCAGGAAGGGCATCCGACGTAAAACACATGCCAAATCAAACATGCGAATCGTGACAAAGGCTTCCATACCGGATCGGTCGGGGCCCGGGTTAACAACGACCGCCACCGGTGCTGTTGACCTACAGGGTACCGGTGGAAATTGGACTACTGTTGGTCGAAGACGAAGAAGAAGAGGAGGAAGGTGTGTTCGTAGGCAGAAAGAGAAGAGGAAAGCTAAGAATGTAGGACTGACAGTAGGGACTTTGAATGTTGGTACTATGACAGGGAAGGCTAGGGAGTTGATCGACATGATGCAGAGAAGGAAGGTGGACATACTGTGTGTCCAGGAGACCAGGTGGAAAGGTAGCAAGGCTAGAAGCTTAGGAGCAGGGTTCAAGTTGTTTTACCATGGGTCAGATAGGAAGAGAAATGGAGTAGGAGTTATATTGAAAGAGGATTTTGTGAGGAATGTTCTAGAGGTGAAAAGAGTATCAGACAGGTTGATGAGCCTGAAGCTGGAAGTTGAAGGGGTGATGTTCAATGTTGTGAGTGGTTATGCCCCACAGGTAGGATGTGAGTTAGAAGAGAAGGAGAAATTCTGGAGTGAGTTAGATGAAGTGATGCAGAGCATCCCCAGAGGTGAGAGAGTTGTCATTGGTGCAGATTTCAATGGGCATGTAGGTGAAGGGAACAGAGGTGATGAGACTGTTATGGGCAGGTTTGGTGTTCAGGACAGGAACGCAGAAGGACAGATGGTGGTTGACTTTGCAAAGAGGATGGAAATGGCTGTAGTAAACACTTTCTTTCAGAAGAGGCAGGAACATAGGGTGACGTACAAGAGCGGAGGGAGAAGCACTCAGGTAGACTACATCTTATGTAGACGTTGTAATCTGAAAGAGATCAGTGACTGTAAAGCATTGGTAGGGGAGAGTGTAGCCAGACAACACAGGATGGTGGTGTGCAAAATGATGCTGGTGGTGAGGAAGATAAGGAGGACTAAGGCAGAGCAGAGGACGAAGTGGTGGAAGTTGAAAAAGGAAGAATGTCGTTTAGTTTTCAGGGAGGAGCTGAGACAGACTCTGGGTGGTTTGGAGGTGCTTCCAGATGACTGGACTACTACAGCTAATTTGATCAGGGAGACAGGTAGGAGGGTACTCGATGTGTCATCTGGAAAGAGGAAAGCGGACAAGGAGACTTGGTGGTGGAACGAGGCAGTTCAGGAGTGTATACAGAGAAAGAGGTTAGCTAAGAAGAAGTGGGACACTGAGAGGACTGAAGAGAGTAGACAGGAGTACAGGGAGATACAGCGTAAGGTGAAGATAGAGGTGGCAAAGGCCAAACAAAGAGCATATGAGGACTTGTATGTTAGGTTGGACACTAAAGAGGGAGAGGTGGATTTGTACAGGTTGGCCAGACAAAGAGATAGAGATGGAAAGGATGTGCAGCAGGTTAGGGTGATTAAAGATAAGGATGGAAATGTATTGACAGGTGCCAGTAGTGTGATGGGAAGATGGAAGGAGAACTTTGAAGAGTTGATGAACGAGGAAAATGAAAGGGAACGAAGAGTAGAAGAGGTGACTGTTGTGAAGCAGGAAGTAGCAAAGATTAGTAAGAGTGAAGTGAGGAGGACATTGAAGAGGATGAAGAGTGGAAAGGCAGTTGGTCCTGATGACATACCTGTGGAGGTATGGAAGTGTCTAGGAGAGGTGGCAGTAGAGTTTTTGACTAGTTTGTTTAACAAGATCTTGGAGAGTGAGAGGATGCTGAGGACTGGAGGAAAAGTGTACTGGTACCAATTTTTAAGAACAAGGGAGATGTGCAGAGCTGTGGCAACTACAGAGGAATAAAGCTGATGAGTCACACAATGAAGTTGTGGGAAAGAGTAGTGGAAGCTCGGCTAAGGGCAGAGGTGAACATTTGTGAGCAGCAATATGGTTTCATGCCTAGAAAGAGTCCAACAGATGCAGTATTTGCTTTGAGGATGCTGATGGAGAAGTACAGAGAGGGTCATAGGGAGTTGCATTGTGTCTTTGTAGATTTAGAGAAAGTGTATGACAGGGTGCCGAGAGAGGAGCTGTGGTATTGTATGAGGACGTCTGGAGTGGCAGAGAAGTATGTTAGAGTGGTGCAGGACATGTATGAGAGCTGTAAGACAGTGGTGAGGTGTGCTGTAGGTGTGACAGAGGAGTTCAAGGTGGAGGTGGGTCTGCATCAAGGATCGGCTTTGAGCCCCTTCTTGTTTGCTCTGGTGATGGACAGACTGACAGATGAGGTTAGACAAGAATCTCCCTGGACTATGATGTTTGCAGATGACATTGTTATTTGTAGTGAGAGCAGGGAGCAGGTGGAGGAAAATCTAGAGAAGTGGAGGTCTGCTCTGGAAAACAGAGGAATGAAGCTTAGCCGCAGCAAGACAGAATACATGTGTGTGAATGAGAGGGACCCAGGTGGAACGGTGAGGTTACAGGGAGCAGAGGTGAAGAAGGTGCAGGACTTTAAGTACTTAGGGTCAACGGTTCAGAGCAACGGTGAGTGTGGAAAAGAGGTGAAGAGGCGAGTGCAGGCAGGTTGGAACGGGTGGAGAAAAGTGTCAGGTGTGTTGTGTGATAAAAGAGTATCAGCGAGAATGAAAGGAAAGGTGTTCAAGACGGTGGTGAGACCAGCAATGTTGTTCGGCTTAGAGACTGTTGCACTGAAGAAAAGACAGGAGGCAGAGCTGGAGGTTGCAGAGCTTAAGATGTTGAGGTTCTCTTTGGGAGTGACGAGGATGGACAGGATCAGGAATGAGTACATCAGAGGGACAGATCATGTTAGATGTTTAGGAGATAAAGTCAGAGAGGCCAGATTGAGGTGGTTTGGACATGTTCAGAGGAGAAACTGTGAATATATCGGTAGAAGGATGCTGAGGTTGGAGCTGCCAGGCAGGAGGTCTAGAGGAAGACCAAAGAGGAGATTTATGGATGTAGTGAGAGAGGACATGAAGTTAGTTGGTGTGAGTGAAGAGGATGCAGAGGACAGAGTTAGATGGAGGCACATGATTCGCTATGGCGACCCCTGAAAGGGAGCAGCCGAAAGGAAAAGAAGAAGAATCAGATTGATAATTAAATAAATGTATCCTAGCAGGTAACCAGGTGTATATGAATCCTACTTGGCCCATTGTTCCTGCTTCCCATAAAACAAAATTCTCCATGTAACAATTCATAACAAAGGATAGATAACGACAAATACATTTCAAATTAATTGTAAATATTGACTCCTACAGTTGCTTCAGCAATAATCAGATTTGAACAATAACCAAGATATAATAAAAACACAATAAAAACCCATTTAGATGCATATAATCAGCATTTTAAAATGATATCACTCATTTGCAGCATCTGGTCAGTGAGGAACAGACAAAATACAGAATGAAGACTTTGAAATTTCCACATGTGAAACCGTTTTTTAAACACAGGCAGATAGGAAAGAACAAAATCCTGCTCTGTGCTCATAATAATACAAACTATCCTCTGTCATTAGAAACACGACGTGTTAAAGCTGTTTTCTCTTGTTCATGTTGCAGGTGAACGTGCTGCAACAAGTCCTGCTCCTGGATCATCAGCTCATATCACTGGAGTAACACTGAACTCCCTCCATCTGACTCTGATCTCTGTTATTCTGTTCAACTGCTGTTCAACTTAAAACTGTCTGACAGCTCTGACATTGATCACACATGAACCCTACATTTATCTGTGTCATGATCTGGACTTCAGTTGCACCTTCTGCCCAGGACTTTTATTTTGTAGCCCCGTTTACCTGCTTCCTGCCTCATGTTAATTAATCAGCCTGATTGTTCTCACCTGTTCCCTGGTTTACCTGACGTGTGTATTTGGATTCCTGATTCTTGTTTTTTGAACTCTGTCATGGCAAAAATGAAAATATCTGGTCTTAGACACCTCAAGTGTAATTAATAAAGAAGCTTCAACATCAGGACGTCTTTTAGGGTTTTATTAACTTGCAAGAGAGAAGAACATCGACAGAGCTTCAGTTCTCCATCCTATGCAGTTCTAAGCTTCATACATCACACATAGATTTAGAACCTTCTGTTGCTGGGCAGAACATTCTCAAACACTTCAAGACAAAACACTTATATATGAGACAAAGTTTAAACAACATACAATCTTTTAAACATTCTTCAAAAGTACACTGAGTACAAGTTGCTATTAGCAGCTAGGTAAAACTAGGTAAAATGCTAAGAATTAAATGTAATCATCATTTAATTAGACTTGATTTTACATCACAATTCCCTCTTTTTGATGACATTTTAATCACAAGACAAAAAGCAGAAGTCATCAGATGCACAAATTCATAAAGATTCAATATACAGGTACTGTTTTTGTGTGACAGACATCACTGGGGTACAGAGCTAAGCACAGATTACAAAGTATAGAGCATATTTACACATCTGTGTACAGGTCAACATCAGGTTATAAGAGGAACTAAATTCTTTGCAGATGTTATATCACTGAGTCCCATCTGATGAGTCATAGCATAATCAGACCTCTTACTCATGGGATAAGACAACACCTGTAAAATGTAAAACATTGCATGTTCAAGTGTAGAAGTAAGCAAAGACAATATAGCAGGTCCATCCTGTTCTGCCAGCTGCTCCACCAGGTGTTCTACAGCATCAGAGGTGTGATTCATAGAATTCATATGTAATTCATCCAATCAACATTTTAATATCCTGCAGCTATTTGGTTTCTAATTTTCCATCAAATTATCTTTTATGGGCACTGCACTTCCTCCCTGGAGAGTGGGGACATGTCATGTTCGATTCCTACCTTCAATTCCAAACATCACCTGTTTACACGTTCTGGGACGGAGTCTGTTGTGGTTTTCCTCTGCAGATTCACCACGTCTTTCAAAGCATGTGTTTTACTCGACCAGTGTACTGTGGCACAAGGAGTCTCATTCTGTCCTTCATGGTGTTGTTCTCACTGTTGCTTTCTTCTTCGTACCAATTTTGTTTTGAGTACATGTCAGTCATAACAACATAATATCTCTTCTCTCAATTGGCCATCAACTCAATGAAATCAAATGGTTGATCAGATGGAAGATGTGCTCTCATTCAGGTAAAAATTTAATTCAGGTAAAAAACAGTCCACATAGTCCGTATACAGAATGAGAAAAATACATCATCCAATTCAGCAACCAAGAAGTTATTTGGTTGTGGATTTAATACTTCCAGAGCTTTTTTTACTGCTCGCAAATCCTGAGCAAATCTCCACTTTCCACTATCAATATCACACATCTTTATCAGTAAATATTCACAAGATACAAATACGGCTGCTTTTCTTTAGCAATTCAAAAACCGATGTAATTCCATCAGTGGCTTTTTGTTTTAGAGCTTAATGTTTTTCATTTACAGGTTATCACAGGTCACATTAAGATCACTGTGATGTCAGGGTGTATTAATATGTGACCTACTCTATAAAAAGGCATCTTCAAGCCCTTTTACTGGGAAATATTCAAATCTGAGTTGATTCACACAGGAAAGAATCACTAGCTCATCTGATCCTAACCCTCTGCTCTCTGCTTGCACCTTTTTCACCAGGTGTTGTTGCCACTATTTCTGATAAGGAAAAAGTGTGTGTGTTTTCTGCTCAGGCACAAACATGAAAACAGAACTAAAATCCTTCCTGTAGGCAGCTACACACTGAACACATCACAGCTGGTTCAACCTCAAGTTGCTACCAACCATGTACAGAAGAACACTTTTGACAAAATAGCCTGAATTTTCCCACCTGTCTTATTCTGATTTAGCTAATGAAAATATGGGGAACAGCATTTGGAAAATCATAGAAACAGTTTTGTTCCTCATTCAGAGAGACAGCACATAAGTGATCAAACCAATTAAAAACTGTTGTCAACACAGTCAATTTCTCAAACTTCACTGAATCCAGTCTTTGTTCATAAGGAACATCAGGGCCATGTGAAACATGTGCTGTACAATGTAAATCACTTTCTGACATGAACAAGACAGACAGACGGCTGCAGCTTCCATTCATACACATATAACAGAGAATCAGGGCCATAATTCATCATGGTGTGTTTTTAAATTTTTGAATTATCGAACATTTGCATTACTTCTGATGTAGACATCAGATAGATCCACAACTTAATCATTAGATATGTCAAATTTATGGGGCATAATTCTGACAACATGAATGCATGTTTAAAAAGATCGATCATGAGAATTAGCACAAGACAATGACTGAGCCAAATACTCTTTTTGTGCTTTTCCAGAAACACCAACATGTACACTGCTCATTTTGCAACGTTTAACACTGAACTAATTGTTCCACTGCCTACCAAAAAAAAAAATCACCTCTTTATCTTTCACTTTCTGAGTGTGTTCAGGACATTGACTCTCTCCCTCAGCATTTAAACTCTGGTGTAAATTTAGCTTTGATCTTAAACACATTGCTCAGTCAAATCCACATTTATTCCAGCATGTTCAAGCTTTATCAAGCAGTTTTCATTGCATTTGTCTGGCAAATTATCAGTGCAGGTCTGAGCAAGAATGTCTTCATTGCAGTTTGCAAATCTGTGTGTGTGTGTGTGTGTGTGTGTGTGTGTGTCAGTGTGCATCACCTCCCTTCTTTAGGTCATTCATCAGCAACTGTCCCCGGGACACCAGTTTTTCCTCCTCCCGTCAGTTTGCCACTGGCGATGACTTTTCAGGACAATCTCTGGGTCTATGTCCTCCTCAATCCCAGAGGGACAGTCCTTTGCACAATGTCCCCTTTTCCCACATGTGTGGCATCTATCTGCAGCTACTGAACATCAGCTACATCCAACTCCTCGTCCTCTGTCTCTCCATCGTCCACTGTCCTGTATCGTTTTCCTCCATGACCTCTGTCATATGAAGACATCTTCATCCTGTATCACAGACTGTCTGGGCCTGACACTTCAACCATGTTTTTTTTATTTTTCTCTTCCATCTTTCCCCTCCTGAGCTGATATCAGGTTGGTGACAAGAATGCAGAAAGGGAGGAAGATGAGGATGAGGACGGAGATGTGGTGGAGTCAGGTGGTGGTTGTTGTTGCACTCGTTGTTCATTGTGTCCTTGCGGTGGTGGTTGTGTCAGCACTGACGGGTAGGAGTCCAAGCCAGCGTCCAGTTTCAGTGCTGTGATCTGTGGACAGAGAAGAAACACTGGGAGAATAAGGTGGTGAAGCATCATCTGTTCTGTGTGGTGCAGTTGTCATAAGAGTTTTGTTTCCCTTCCGTCGTCTTCTTTCCCTAAACTCTACTTCATTTTCTTTGTTCACATATTTAACATTATGTAAGTTACACATCTGTTTGTCTTGTTAGTCTTTAGTTTGTTTTCTTGATTTAACTAATTTTGTTTGCTTATTTTATTAAAGCAACCTCCTTGAGAAAAGCCAAAGTCCTAAATCCATATTTTCAAACATTTAAGACTTTTGTCACCATACTTGGTTTTCATAATCTCAACAATCGGACCCTACGAGGTCCAAGCCCCCGTCCGTGCCCGGCCTTCAACGCAGACGTCTCTATGAGGGTGAGGGTATCTTTTTAAAGCTCCCAATACACCAGCTTTATTTGTTTGGCCCCTTCGTCCAACTTGGCTGTTTCCCTTTATACTCAACTAGCTAGGAGCCATTAGCCCACTCGGGCTATCGATCAATGTCACTTATCCTCCCCAATCGACTAGGAGTCGTCCGATTCTAACAGACTATTCAACCAAGTTTGGCAACTTGAGCTCAACAAAATTAGATTAGAAACTTCTTTAAAACTCACCTGGTATCTATGCTCACCAGTTTTAATTGAATCTGGCGTCAGTCACCATAGGAGCCGCTGTGTTCAGTTCTTCTCTACACTGATTCTTTCAGTGGAGGTTGAGACTGGACTTTGTTTTCTGTTCCAGGGTTCATGCAAACAACTGTTCACTCTGGCTCCTCCGGTGATCAGTCACAGATCCTAATGTTAATTTGGGTTTAGTAGTTTTTGTTTCTCATTGGTGTCCTGCTGTAAGGACCGATCTTTAGTTGTTGAGTTTTTTTTAAATAAACCTGGTTATCAGTTTACTTCTCTCACTGTTTCTTCACTTGGGTCTGTCCTTATACAAAATTGTGACAATGTGGCCATTAATGATATGAATGAATAATGAAATATATACATATTAATAAAAGCAGTTGGGATTTTTTTTTTTTTTTTTTTTTGCTATTTATGTTAATGCTGACCTAACAAATACATAAGAAAACATTTACATTCACAGGGAAGATTCTCTTTTATTCAGCTTTGCTTAGCAGGTGTGGACGAGGATGGGAACAACAAATATTAAGTGACAGTGATAAAATAGATGTTAGAGTCAAATAAAATAAAATGATTTTGGTGCAGAAGTTTGTATCCATCCTCACAAGTTATGAAATAACTTTAATTCCTGATGAAGGAACATTTGTACCTGACAAATGTGAAATAAATATTATGTTTCATCAACATCTTTTTATGCCTTTTCAAAATAAGAGAGTTAAAGATTCTGCACCCAGCTGTACACATACAAAAAGAAGAAATATCCTAAATACTGTTGTTGTTTGTTTGAGGGCTTGGAGCAGCCTCCCCCCCTCCAGCAGGTGGCGTCCTGGACAACTCTGCCTGCACATACACACAGACTGAGACACAGTTACAAGCTCAGAGTGAAGGTAAAGTGACTCATCTGAAGCTCTGCTGCAGGTTGAGTTGGTGTGTTTGAAGAAGAAGAAGAAGAAGAAGAAGAAAAAGCGTCTTGACCAGATGAACATATTATTACAGTCCAGGAAACACAAACAACAAAACATTAACACGTAGACACAAAAAGACATTTTGTAATGTTGCATATTTTACATATCGGCTGAGACACCAACGGTTCCACATTTGAGAGAAGAACCTGAGCTTAGTTTATGTTCTGTTTACAGAGTCTATGATCCTACACATACATCTGTACATGAGATTCCACTACACAGCAGGTTGACACACTAACAGAAATGTGACATGGCACCTTGAGCAGCAGCCTCATCCCATCGTTAGACGCCACATTTGTGCACACAGTCAGTCAAAAGCTTTGATAAATCCTCCACAGAAACAGTAAAAAGAAGGGGACATAAAATACGTCCTTGTCTAACTGTGTTGCATCCACTGAAGGGAGCAGATACAGAGTTACCTCATCTCACGTCATTGTTGTGCACCTTGTTACTGAGTTGCTGCACAGCTTCAAGCCAGAGACTCTCATTCTTCTGCATGAGGGGAGTTTTGCAGCTTTATTGTTTGTTTGAACATGTGGAGAGTTGTGTAACTGTGTGTGTTCTCAGTGTCCTTAATCTATGAAGTTACATTTGCTTTGTCCAACCAAAGTAATTGTAGCTGTAAAGAAGTGAGCTGTGTGTTTGTCTGTTGTCACTACAGATTCCTGTAGTGTGTCTCTTCAGTGAGCGTCAGTCTCCTGCTGCTGTGTAATCAGTCATCAGACGCTGTGTCAGGATGATTGTGTGGTTTGTTCAGACACTGAAGTGGTGACACGAGTTTCCTCAGACTGATTCTGTTCATGTGAACACTTTTATTTCTCTCATCTTGTGTGACCACACACAGACATGTAACACTGCAGCTTCTCTCCCAGCAGCTCAGTTACCTCGTTAACAAACCACCTGTGTTAAAGTCACGTTGAACCTAAAAGGCTCCTGCAGCCTGGTGCTTTAAGGTCTTTTTATGCAGAAGGTGCTGTTAGTTTTCAGCAGTAATCTGTCTCCCTCTGTCAGAGTCAAAGAGGCCTGAAAAACAGACATCGATGGGAACCTGAAAAGCCTTTTAGGCCTCACGATACAAGTGTGACTGACAGAAGCTAAGGAACAAGAGTATTAAAACCCTTGTTCTTTGCTCGTCCTTCAACTGCATGGAGACACTGTGTCACTCACTGAGGCCAGCAGAAGAAATCCCAGACTCCACCTGACCTGGTGAGACTGTCATGGGCAGTTAGGCCATCAGGCCTGGAGATGAGAGTCCAACACAGAGAAGGGAAGCAGATAATCACATCATGCTTCAACCAGAGACTTTGAACAACAACTTCTTAAAAACTTGTTGGCTTCAAATGCTGAGGAGGTTTGATGCAGAATGATATTTAAGACACGACAAGAATAGACATTTGTGACTGATTCTTCTAGTGATTTTATCATTTTGAACACTCGTATTGTTTGCTGTTGGCTTTTGCATCTGCTAAATAAAGTGCAACATCTGCCGTTAAAGTAAAAGCTTCCTTGCTTTAAGTTTACTTTGATAAGGTTCCTTCAAAGTGTCTGTAGCTTCTCCTCGTGGATGGAATAGAGTCAGGTTCACTAGATGAAGGCTCTGGTCACTTTAATCCAGACCCTGAAATGAAGGTCTCCTGAGTGCTAAAAGTTTTCTTACAGCTTAAAAATATTCCAGTTCTAGTTTCAGGTGTATGTAGGTGCTGGTGAAGAGGCAGCAGGGAAACACTGGGATGAAGGTAGTGAACAGCTGGATGAATTCCTTCACCGCCTAAATACAAACCTGTTCTGTTTAACCTCAGGCAGCTGCTATGAGCCAAGGTAACGTGAGGGCTGACCTGGACTCCTGTCCCGGAGAGACAGGCTACCAAACAAGTGAAACGGGAACAAGAGCTGCAACGATTTGTCATGTGATTAACTGTCAGTTTACAACAAAATCCATCTGAATGTACTTCTCATAGAGATGTCGACACCAAAGGCTGCACTTCCTAATAAAATAGAGAAGAGAAAGAAAAAGAGAAAAAAAACATTTCTTTGTTTTTCCAAACAGAGATAAACCACCAGATGTGAGTTTAGTCTTTTAAATGAAAGTGACAGATTCATATTTACCTTATTTAAACTTCTACACAAACTCTGTCACCTCTGCAACCTACTGATCCCTCTCATGGTTCACTGAGCTCATCCTGCTGCTGGTTTACAGCTGTAATCATACGCGTCACAAAAGAGGATTTAGTTCAGTTAATATAATGAAGTTTACAGTAAAAACACACAGAGGAGAAAACAGTTGAGAACATTTCTACTGAGGTTTTACTGAGCTGCTTGGTTAAAGATTAACATGTGTCTGTGAACTGTGAGCTGCTGCAAGATGCACTGAAAATAGTGAAACTTGGTTGGTTTGCAGCATCAACCACATGAGCATGAAAACAGCTTATTCACCTTCAGATGCTCACACATATAAAGACATGTGGGATTCAGGCTCAAGTTCAGTGTGAGAAAGTCAACGTCTACTGGACAAACAGTGTCCCAGTGTTTACCAGCCAGGGCCAGAACATTAAAGATGGACTGTAACTGGGTTCAATTCAATATTTTACACAGTAACCACTAATCAGCATGTGGAACCAGTTCTGAGATTTTCTCCAAATCCATTAAGTATAGAAACACTCAGTTTCCCTTTGCTGTGCCACTGCAGATTAGAGCTGATGAATCAGCTCCAGGATCTGGTTCCATCAAACTCACTAACTCTGGGCTGGTGTCTCATCGCTGCTCCTCACAGGAAATGAAACGCTTGGGGCGACTTCATCAGATCAGCTGTTTGAGAGTTTACACATCTGATCTGAACTAGACTCATTCATTCATATCTCTGTGCTCTTTATTATGTAAAGTGCCTTGAGATGCTTTATAAATAAATTGGAATTGAATTGAATTCATATCAACACCACAGTCAGTACTGGTGAAATACATAGTTTTCTTAAGTGCAGTACTACTTGAAGTACAATCTGCAGCCTGTTGAACAACTTAGTATTTAGTACTTGAATCTGTGTAAAGACTTTAAAGAGGTACTTTTACTCTTTTTAGCCAAGTACTTGTACTTTTACTTGAGTACGGACTTTGTATTATTGTGATGTAAATTACCAACATCTGATCATTATGTTTGTAAAAACCATAACTACTAAAAGCTGTGACAGTGTAGTTGTATGGAAACAGGATTTTTTGGAGACAGAGTTGAGTAAACTGTGTTGCTGTAGTTTCCAGATCTGATCTGATCTGGATCTTTTCTTTGTCTGCATGTAGACACATGTTTCATTCCCTCTTCTCTCTGCTGCTGTTGGTTCATGTACAATAACATTGTTGATGGACTGTGATACATAGTTTCATCTGCGGGAATTTTCCTCCGTTGGTCCTGTGGAGACATGTTGTGGTTTTTCCACATACAGTAAATGATTCCCCTGAGATGGTAGTGAAGGATCCTGAGGCCTCAGAGAGATAAAGGACTGGAGTTTAAACTTTACCTTGTTCTCTAGTTTTAATGAGTGAACCACCTCATTTTAATATGAATCAGAATATGAGAGGGGACAGGTCCTAAAAAACCATAAATAAACAGCTGTTTGGAAAAATGCATTAGAAAGAGTTAAATCTGTTCTTATTGAATTTCTTTTGGAGGAAAAACATGTTAGAATTTCACTTTGTGTTTTGGAAAAAGAGGAAAGTGACTTTTTCTGCCATAAATGGAGAATCTGTTGTTGTTGTTGTTTTGTTGTTGTTTTGATGAGATAATATTCAAATTCAGAACAAGATGGAGGCCAACATGCAGAAACATATTTCTAGAATTTAAAGGATGTTTTACAGAAGGTGAAGGTGAGAAATAACTGATTGTCCTAAAAATAAAAAGGGAAAATAAAATGGAGGACAGGAAATAAGCTTCTGCTTTAATGCGTATGACGTAGATGTGACGTACGGGGAAAAGCAGCCTGCGTACGTTACGTTCTAATGTGTGGACGTTGTAGCTAATGTCAGAAAACTGAAAATAATTGTTAAAAACTAAGTTTTTGACTTTTAACCCTGTGGAGGAAACTGAATCATCATGAGCGACTTAATGAGGTTTGTTAACGGGAGGAGGGACAATGTCCAGGGTGGGACTCCTGTTGACGGAAAGAGACATTCAGCTAACGGCTAACGGACATTTGTGTAGCTATTGTTGAACTTCCTCAACCTACAGAAAGTCACTTTACTTGGTTTAATTAATGTTAGCTGAGTTTAAGCAGCTGCATCAGACTGGAACTGAGCTCACACCTGATTCTAACACCTGATATACACGGAATGAGCCATTTCACAATAAAATGAAGCACAGTCTGATTCCTGAGGAGGAAGTAACATGTAAACGGAAGCAGTTTGCTTCATTTAGGATTAGAATGATCCAAAGGCCCAAACGTCCTCTGCTGGGATCATTGTAATAATCAAGCTGTTTCCAAAAGGGAAGAATTAGTTAGAAAAGTATCAAAACTAAAAACTATCAGAGTCTCCACTGACAGCTGATGTGTCCTCAAACCTGGCTGTGGTTTCTGTTTGTCTCCATGTTAGAGACGTCTGTCTAAAACCCAGGACAGTTCAGTTCTGACTCAGCTTCCACTGAGAGAACAGTTGTCGTGACAAGACCTAAACCACATTCAGGCCTCAGTGGTTCTTAGGAACCACATCTGTATTTTCACTAACATGAAGCCACATGTTGTACTGGAGGAGCAGGAAGTTAAAAGTTAAAACACAATCCAGAGCAGACAGACTGTTAAAAAACAAAATGTTTGATTCTAAAGTTCATGTCAGTAAGTGTGAACAGTATTTAAATTCCTGCCAACAGGCCACATGTGAACTACTGTATGATCATGTTCTGAAGGTCAGTTTGAGGTGGTGTCAAATATTAATGCACACAGCAGCTGAATGTTGACTTTGTTGGCTGCAGAAGCTGAAACAGAAAGGAAATGTTTCATGATCATTGTTCAAGTCTAATGCAAAGGTGATGTGATGAATGAAACGGTTATGTTCTAACTGTGGTTCTCTGAGGGAAGAGTCTTTCTCCAATCGTTCCATATTCCATATGTTCCAATGACGTCCTGAGCTCAGGCAACATCTGGGAAGAATCAACTGTTTCCGTGTCTCTGCAGCAGTTTCCTCACTTGATGTGTTTTGCCAGTTTTGCAATAATGAGACAGGGGGAGGGGAAGATGGCTGCTGCAGCTGGATGTTTCTTACTCTTACAGACCAAATAGCGTTTCATCGTGGTGTGTGACTGGCAGCCTGCCAACCAACACACTGCAAAAATGCTTTTCTCTGTTTTCTATTTCATGCTGTGTGATGGTTTTCTGGAAGCAGAGCTTTGATGTGGCCTTCAGCTGGCAGCTGGACATGGATGGAATATGTAACAGTGCAGAGAGTCTTGAGCTGTAGAGAACAAAAGTGAAAGGGAGCAGTAACACATTTTTAAAACACTAATACTGAACAGTTTGACTTTACAAATAGGCAAAGTGCTGTTAGTTCACCTGAACATAAAAACTTCTACTTCTGCAGAAAAGGATGATTCATGTGTGATGAGCTGCAGACAAACATTTTTACAAATCTGCTTTTAGTTTTACAACAACAAACATCTGTAACATCAGCTGCATTTGACCAATCATCTCTGTATAAAGTGATTTAGTGAAGGATTTGTTTAAATCAGAGCATCACAATCATTCAGATCATATCAAGTTCTACTGATTGTTTCTACTGATGTTGATCATGTGTTGAATTATTCACTAACTTGTTTTTTCTCCTCCACAGATTCTCAGTGATCTACTTTTTTGTGAGTTTCTCTTTGACTGCAGGTAAGTTTCTCTGTGTTCTGCAGCTTTAGGTGCTGAGATTCCCACATTTCTTTAAGACACTTGAGTTTTCAGCAGTGGTAGTCTGCACTGCATTAAATAGATGAAATAGATTGACAGAAATGATGATGATGATGATGATGATGATGATGATGATGATGATGATGATGATGATGATGATGATGGACAGGAGTTGGATGTGAGGAGAGATAATGACACCTCTAAAACAGACCTCAGTGGCAGTGTTTGGTCAGTTTCCCTCTGGACTGGCAGCAGATCCAGACTTCATCAGCTCATCATGACACAGAAACACAGACTGAAACAGAGGGAGACACAAATGGTTCCCAGCTGAAATGTACTTTTTAGTAACATGTTCATATCTGAGAGACTGAGACAGTTTGTGGGAGTTTTGCTGAAAAACAACTGAAATGTACCATTTACATTTCGTCATTTGGCAGATGCTTTTATTCAGAGTGAGTCACAGGTGAGGGACAAAGCAGCAGAGAATCCAAGTCAGGAAGAAGACGTTAAACACATTAAAACAGTCCTTGTTGTTCTACAGTCAAACCTTTTAGTTCAGTCTGCAGCTAAGCATCAATATCTGTATTTGTCTGATTTATTTCAAGTGGAAGAAAACATTTGTCTTCTCTCTCAGTGAGCTGCCAGGATCAAGTAACGTGCTATATAGGAGAAGACGTCCTGCTGCCCTGCATGTCCACAGGAGCAGACCTTGCTGTCTTCTGGAGGGACAAAAATGACGACAACGTATTGACCATAAAGCAAAGTAAACCAGATTATTCATCCCAGCATGAGAAGTTTAAAGGTCGAGTGGAAAGTTTCCCTGATCAGTACAAGAAGGGAAACTTCTCCATCCTCCTGAAGAAGGTCCAGCAGTCAGACAGTGGATCTTATTACTGCTTTGTCCCTAAAGTGAAGTTTGAGCAGCGAGTCCAGGTCACTGTCACAGGTGAGTTGTGTGTAAAGTGAACATAAAGTATCACACCCACATATTCATACTGAGTCCATCATGTTATGAGTATGATAAGTCAGGATACACAAGCTCGTCCTTAACGGAAGCCCACACGTCATTTTATTGGAAACCTTTTGTGGATTGGATGCTGCAGCTGATCAGATCTGACACAACACCAGCACAGTTTATGACACAAGTACGTTAAAAACAGCACTTTGTTACATTCCCAGGCTTTCAACTTGATTTCAGATTCACAGTCACATCTAAAGTCGTGGATCTGTGTTCATCTAGTTGATCTGTCATCTGTTTTCTGTTGTCATGGACACAGTGGGTGTAGTGATTTCAAATACAACAAACCCAAAGTTGCTATGAGGCTGATGATCGGCCGTGTTTGTCCCATGTGCTAGAAAAAAGGAATTTAATCAAAGCTTCAATCAGATTGATAATTAAATAAATGTATCCTAGCAGGTAACCAGGTGTATATGAATCCTACTTGGCCCATTGTTCCTGCTTCCCATGAAACAAAATTCTCCATGTAACAATTGATAACAAAGGATAAATAACAACAAATACATTTCAAATTAAATTTAAATATTGACTCCTACAGTTGCTTCAGCAATAATCACATTTGAACAATAACCAAGATATAATAAAAACACAGGCAGATAGGAAAGAACAAAATCCTGCTCTGTGCTCATAATAATACAAACTATCCTCTGTCATCAGAAACATGCCACTTTAGAAGATGCTTCAGAGGAATTTCCTTGTCAGAGGACATGATTTGAGTGTTTGGGTTGTTTTCAGCTCAGTCTCCAAGTTTTACAGGATGCTGTCAGGAGTTTTCCCACTTTTTGTTTCCCTGGGTTTGTTCAGATACAGTAACTAGAGTCTGAATTGTCCTCAGATGACGTGTTAAAGCTGTTTTCTCTTGTTCATGTTGCAGGTGAACGTGCTGCAACAAGTCCTGCTCCTGGATCATCAGCTCATATCACTGGAGTAACACTGAACTCCCTCCATCTGACTCTGATCTCTGTTATTCTGTTCAACTGCTGTTCAACTTAAAACTGTCTGACAGCTCTGACATTGATCACACATGAACCCTACATTTATCTGTGTCATGTTCTGGACTTCAGTTGCACTTCCTGCCCAGGACTTTTATTTTGTAGCCCCGTTTACCTGCTTCCTGCCTCATGTTAATTAATCAGCCTGATTGTTCTCACCTGTTCCCTGGTTTACCTGACGTGTGTATTTGGATTCCTGATTCTTGTTTTTTGAACTCTGTCATGGCAAAAATGAAAATATCTGGTCTTAGACACCTCAAGTGTAATTAATAAAGAAGCTTCAACATCAGGGCGTCTTTTAGGGTTTTATTAACTTGCAAGAGAGAAGAACATCGACAGAGCTTCAGTTCTCCATCCTATGCAGTTCTAAGCTTCATACATCACACATAGATTTAGAACCTTCTGTTGCTGGGCAGAACATTCTCAAACACTTCAAGACAAAACACTTATATATGAGACAAAGTTTAAACAACATACAATCTTTTAAACATTCTTCAAAAGTACACTGAGTACAAGTTTCTATTATAACTAGGTAAAATGCTAAGAATTAAATTTTATCATCATTTAATCAGACTTGATTTTCCATCACAATTCCCTCTTTTTGATGACATTTTAATCACAAGACAAACAACAGAAGTCATCAGATGCACAAATTCATAAAGATTCAATATACAGGTACTGTTTTTGTGTGACAGACATCACTGGGGTACAGAGCTAAGCACAGATTACAAAGTATAGAGCATATTTACACATCTGTGTACAGGTCAACATCAGGTTATAAGAGGAACTAAATTCTTTGCAGATGTTATATCACTGAGTCCCATCTGATGAGTCATAGCATAATCAGACCTCTTACTCATGGGATGAGTCTTTTACTGCTGTGTGGTTGTGTGCATCATTTGGAAAGGTCTGTTCCACCTCCTAGAAATCCTTCAGTTCACCTTCAGTAGAAAGAATGTCCTTCACCTGCTAATGTATGTGAAACAAAGAAGAAGACAACGTCTGGCAATTTTGCAACATATCATTTTCTCAAATTTGGAGATTTCCCAAACAATTTTGTTCATTAAAACAACCGGAGAAACTTCAGTCCAAGGAGACTTTCTTCTTCGTACCAATTTTGTTTTGAGTACATGTCAGTCATAACAACATAATATCTCTTCTCTCAATTGGCCATCAACTCAATGAAATCAAATGGTTGATCAGATGGAAGATGTGCTCTCATTCAGGTAAAAATTTAATTCAGGTAAAAAACAGTCCACATAGTCCGTATACAGAATGAGAAAAATACATCATCCAATTCAGCAACCAAGAAGTTATTTGGTTGTGGATTTAATACTTCCAGAGCTTTTTTTACTGCTCGCAAATCCTGAGCAAATCTCCACTTTCCACTATCAATATCACACATCTTTATCAGTAAATATTCACAAGATACAAATACGGCTGCTTTTCTTTAGCAATTCAAAAACCGATGTAATTCCATCAGTGGCTTTTTGTTTTAGAGCTTAATGTTTTTCATTTACAGGTTATCACAGGTCACATTAAGATCACTGTGATGTCAGGGTGTATTAATATGTGACCTACTCTATAAAAAGGCATCTTCAAGCCCTTTTACTGGGAAATATTCAAATCTGAGTTGATTCACACAGGAAAGAATCACTAGCTCATCTGATCCTAACCCTCTGCTCTCTGCTTGCACCTTTTTCACCAGGTGTTGTTGCCACTATTTCTGATAAGGAAAAAGTGTGTGTGTTTTCTGCTCAGGCACAAACATGAAAACAGAACTAAAATCCTTCCTGTAGGCAGCTACACACTGAACACATCACAGCTGGTTCAACCTCAAGTTGCTACCAACCATGTACAGAAGAACACTTTTGACAAAATAGCCTGAATTTTTCCACCTGTCTTATTCTGATTTAGCTAATGAAAATATGGGGAACAGCATTTGGAAAATCATTGATTCACTCATTCAGAGAGACAGCACATAAGTGATCAGACCAATGAAACACTTCAGTCAATTTCTCAAACTTCACTGAATCCAGTCTTTGTTCATAAGGAACATCAGGGCCATGTGAAACATGTGCTGTACAATGTAAATCACTTTCTGACATGAACAAGACAGACAGACGGCTGCAGCTTCCATTCACACACATATAACAGAGAATCAGGGCCATAATTCATCATGGTGTGTTTTTAAATTTTTGAATTATCGAACATTTGCATTACTTCTGATGTAGACATCAGATAGATCCACAACTTAATCATTAGATATGTCAAATTTATGGGGCATAATTCTGACAACATGAATGCATGTTTAAAAAGATCGATCATGAGAATTAGCACAAGACAATGACTGAGCCAAATACTCTTTTTGTGCTTTTCCAGAAACACCAACATGTACACTGCTCATTTTGCAACGTTTAACACTGAACTAATTGTTCCACTGCCTACCAAAAAAAAAAATCACCTCTTTATCTTTCACTTTCTGAGTGTGTTCAGGACATTGACTCTCTCCCTCAGCATTTAAACTCTGGTGTAAATTTAGCTCTGATCTTAAACACATTGCTCAATCAAATCCACATTTATTCCAGCATGTTCGAGCTTTATCAAGCAGTTTTCATTGCATTTGTCTGGCAAATTATCAGTGCAGGTCTGAGCAAGAATGTCTTCATTGCAGTTTGCAAATCAGTGTGTGTGTGTGTGTGTGTGTGTGTGTGTGTGTGTGTGTGTGTGTGTGTTAGGTCATTCATCAGCAACTGTCCCCGGGACACCAGTTTTTCCTCCTCCCGTCAGTTTGCCACTGGCGATGACTTTTCAGGACAATCTCTGGGTCTATGTCCTCCTCAATCCCAGAGGGACAGTCCTTTGCACAATGTCCCCTTTTCCCACATGTGTGGCATCTATCTGCAGCTACTGAACATCAGCTACATCCAACTCCTCGTCCTCTGTCTCTCCATCGTCCACTGTCCTGTATCGTTTTCCTCCATGACCTCTGTCATATGAAGACATCTTCATCCTGTATCACAGACTGTCTGGGCCTGACACTTCAACCATGTTTTTTTTATTTTTCTCTTCCATCTTTCCCCTCCTGAGCTGAAATCAGGTTGGTGACAAGAATGCAGAAAGGGAGGAAGATGAGGATGAGGACGGAGATGTGGTGGAGTCAGGTGGTGGTTGTTGTTGCACTCGTTGTTCATTGTGTCCTTGCGGTGGTGGTTGTGTCAGCACTGACGGGTAGGAGTCCAAGCCAGCGTCCAGTTTCAGTGCTGTGATCTGTGGGCAGAGAGAAGACACACTGGGAGAATATGGTGGTTGTGAGTGTTTTCTACTGAAGCATCATCTGTTCTGTGTGGTGCAGTTGTCATAAGAGTTTTGTTTCCCCTCCGTCGTCTTCTTTCCCTAAACTCTACTTCATTTTTCTTTGTTCACATATTTAACATTATGTAAGTTACACATCTGTTTGTCTTTTTAGTCTTCAGTTTGTTTTCTTGATTTAACTAATTTTGTTTGCTTATTTTATTAAAGCAACCTCCTTGAGAAAAGCCAAAGTCCTAAATCCATATTTTCAAACATTTAAGACTTTTGTCACCATACTTGGTTTTCATAATCTCAACAATCGGACCCTACGAGGTCCAAGCCCCCGTCCGTGCCCGGCCTTCAACGCAGACGTCTCTATGAGGGTGAGGGTATCTTTTTAAAGCTCCCAATACACCAGCTTTATTTGTTTGGCCCCTTCGTCCAACTTGGCTGTTTCCCTTTATACTCAACTAGCTAGGAGCCATTAGCCCACTCGGGCTATCGATCAATGTCACTTATCCTCCCCAATCGACTAGGAGTCGTCCGATTCTAACAGACTATTCAACCAAGTTTGGCAACTTGAGCTCAACAAAATTAGATTAGAAACTTCTTTAAAACTCACCTGGTATCTATGCTCACCAGTTTTAATTGAATCTGGCGTCAGTCACCATAGGAGCCGCTGTGTTCAGTTCTTCTCTACACTGATTCTTTCAGTGGAGGTTGAGACTGGACTTTGTTTTCTGTTCCAGGGTTCATGCAAACAACTGTTCACTCTGGCTCCTCCGGTGATCAGTCACAGATCCTAGTGTTCATTTGGGTTTAGTAGTTTTTGTTTCTCATTGGTGTCCTGCTGTAAGGACCGATCTTTAGTTGTTGAGTTTTTTTTAAATAAACCTGGTTATCAGTTTACTTCTCTCACTGTTTCTTCACTTGGGTCTGTCCTTATACAAAATTGTGACAATGTGGCCATTAATGATATGAATGAATAATGAAATATATACATATTAATAAAAGCAGTTGGGATTTTTTTTTTTTTTTTTTTTGCTATTTATGTTAATGCTGACCTAACAAATACATAAGAAAACATTTACATTCACAGGGAAGATTCTCTTTTATTCAGCTTTGCTTAGCAGGTGTGGACGAGGATGGGAACAACAAATATTAAGTGACAGTGATAAAATAGATGTTAGAGTCAAATAAAATAAAATGATTTTGGTGCAGAAGTTTGTATCCATCCTCACAAGTTATGAAATAACTTTAATTCCTGATGAAGGAACATTTGTACCTGACAAATGTGAAATAAATATTATGTTTCATCAACATCTTTTTATGCCTTTTCAAAATAAGAGAGTTAAAGATTCTGCACACAGCTGTAAACATACAAACAGAAGAAAGCAGGAGCAGACACAGAGTTACCTCATCTCACGTCATTGTGCCTATTGTACAAATGTGAGATCTCTGTTTGTGTTTAAAACCAAAGGTCAGGACAAAGTTTTCCATCATGATCTGGACTTCAGTTCTACTTCCTGTCCCAGACTTTTATTTTGTAGCCCCTTTTTCCCGCTTCCTGTTCCTAATCCTTTCCTCCAGCTTTACCTTTCGTTATCTCTCTTTATTGTTTGCACCTGTTCCTCTCACTATTTAGGTCCAGCTTTCCCCACAGGTCCCTGTCAGATCCTTCTGTGCTGTATATACTAATACTGTCATACAATGAGCACAACTCATTTAATATCTCTACGTTTTTATGTTGTGCACCTTGTTACTGAGTTGCTGCACAGCTTCAAGCCAGAGACTCTCATTCTTCTGCATGAGGGGAGTTTTGCAGCTTTATTGTTTGTTTGAACATGTGGAGAGTTGTGTAACCGTGTGTGTTCTCAGTGTCTTTAGTCTAAGTTACATTTGCTTTGTCAAACCAAAGTAATTGTAGCTGTAAAGAAGTGAGCTGTGTGTTTGTCTGTTGTCACTACAGATTCCTGTAGTGTGTCTCTTCAGTGAGCGTCAGTCTCCTGCTGCTGTGTAATCAGTCATCAGACGCTGTGTCAGGATGATTGTGTGGTTTGTTCAGACACTGAAGTGGTGACACGAGTTTCCTCAGACTGATTCTGTTCATGTGAACACTTTTATTTCTCTCATCTTGTGTGACCACACACAGACATGTAACACTGCAGCTTCTCTCCCAGCAGCTCAGTTACCTCGTTAACAAACCACCTGTGTTAAAGTCACGTTGAACCTAAAAGGCTCCTGCAGCCTGGTGCTTTAAGGTCTTTTTATGCAGAAGGTGCTGTTAGTTTTCAGCAGTAATCTGTCTCCCTCTGTCAGAGTCAAAGAGGCCTGAAAAACAGACATCGATGGGAACCTGAAAAGCCTTTTAGGCCTCACGATACAAGTGTGACTGACAGAAGCTAAGGAACAAAAGTATTAAAACTCTTTTGCATCTGCTAAATAAAGTGCAACGTCTGCCGTTAAAGTAAAAGCTTCCTTGCTTTAAGTTTACTTTGATAAGGTTCCTTCAAAGTGTCTGTAGCTTCTCCTCGTGGATGGAAAAGAGTCAGGTTCACTAGATGAAGGCTCTGGTCACTTTAATCCAGACCCTGAAATGAAGGTCTCCTGAGTGCTAAAAGTTTTCTTACAGCTTAAAAATATTCCAGTTCTAGTTTCAGGTGTATGTAGGTGCTGGTGAAGAGGCAGCAGGGAAACACTGGGATGAAGGTAGTGAACAGCTGGATGAATTCCTTCACCGCCTAAATAGAAACTTGTTCAGTTTAACCTCAGGCAGCTGCTA